>NC_068990.1:40528929-40533592 GCF_001194135.2 Octopus bimaculoides | reverse complement strand
ATATATATATATATATATATATATATATATATATGTGTGTTTGTACGAATATGTTACTATGTATATATTCCTTTACTTGTTTCAGTCATTTGACTGCGGCCATGCTGGAGCACCACCTTTAGTTGAGCAAATTGACCCCAGGACTTATTCTTTGTAAGCCTAGTACTTATTCTATCGGTCTCTTTTGCTGAATCACTAAGTTACATGGATGTAAACACACCAGCATCGTTTGTCAAGTGATGTTGGTCAGCCTGAGGATGTAGAAGACACTTTCCCAAGGTGCCACTCAGTGGGACTGAACCCGGAACCATGTGGTTGGTAAGCAAGCTACTTACCACACAGCCACTCCTGCACCCATGAAAAAATATGGAACGCTTCACGAATTTGCATATCAGCCTTGCACAGGGGACATGTTAATCTTCTTTGTATTGTTCCAATTTTAGAATATGTACTGCCATAGCTGGTACATTATATATGAATGAAAATACATGTGTGTGTGTGTATATAAATATAAAGAAGAATAGAATTAGCAAGTCTTTTTAATACATTAATTTACAAATGTTTCATCTGAATTTAGTTTCATCAATCTTACCATATCATGCAGCTATTGATTGTTCTCCAAGTATCATACCTGCATATATTATGTGCACATGCTAAGATTTATGTTTCATATAGAACAAATTTATTATTAATGTAAAGCAATTACACATACACACAAGCACACCCACACCCACACACTTATGCGAAAAACATATACATAATAACAAAGTGTAATGTATTTACTACCTTTACACACTCATCTGTACTTTGCTATATTGGTACTTCCTTGTTTCTTTGCCTTGATGCAAGAAATGCATGTAAACATACATCATTATACATAAAAATTGTAACATACATATTCTGTTAACATTGCCACGAGGTCGGTTCATCCGGAACTCTTGACGGGAGGAGATCCATTTTTGTTATATAAATATGTATATGGGAAAATATGTTACAAAAATATGGGTATATACATATCTATGTATACATATATATACACATATATACACACAACATATATATATTTATACATACATATATATAAATACATATATACACATACATAGTGTTCGAGCTAAATTTGATATTTTATACCTCCTCTTTCTAGGAACAACTTTGATGCATTGGTCAATGGCATTGGAGAGCATCAAGATTAAAGTCATAACTGAGAAAAAATTAGCAGCCATGGGGAACTGGAAACCATCTCAATATTGAAAAAGATTCACCTCTATCATGATGGATCGCACAAGGTATCAAAATGCCAACATCACAATTGCTGTTCAATGCTCTGTGGATATTGTAAAGGCTGTAAGGTATGACATGGACAGCTGCAGTGAAGATAGTGAATATTACAACGATGTGGCCAGTAGGAAGTTGATAGTTTCTATGTGTAATGTAATGTTATCCTACATCTAAGAACAGAGTCTTAGGCTCGTTTCAGATGGCTATGTGAAGCTGCTGGTCAAACTCCAGCTGGTTAGGGTTACTGCTAAAAGGCCATATGTGTGGCTGCAGGATTAATCTCCTTGCCATACCTCTAGGAAGAGTCAGAAGTAGTTGTCTGAGTATTTCTATGACTTCAACAGATGCAATTGCTGGTTTCTTAATTTCTCTGATTGTAATAACATGGATTATTCTGTAGGGGGCATAATAGTGAAAAACATTACCACCTCTGCCTGGAACATCAAGGTTGAGCTGGTGGCCAAGGTCAAGGAGGAGTTCGAAGATCCCAAGTACACAGTGAGGAACATATGACCAATTTCTGGTGCCATCTTGAGGTGATATTGGAAGAGTGCAAGAATTTTGAGTTACCATCAACTATAATCTAGTTAATACTTTTAGATTTTTTAAAACACTTATACTTTTGGATGGGATATTGCTTTTCTTCCTTTTATGCAAACTGTCGAATTTAGCCCAAACACCTTGAACATATCTATATCTAAATATATGACAGGCTTCTTTCAATTTCCATCTACCATTATCAGCTCACAAGGCTTTGGTCAGATTCAGCCTATAGCAGAAAACACTTGCTGAAGGTGCCACACAATGAGAGTGAACTCAAAATCTTGAGGTTGAGAAGCAAACTTCTTACCATACAAACACGCATGTGCCTATGACATGGTGCATGTATGTATATGCACATATATATATATATATATATACATATATAAACCTTATGCTCAAATTTTAACTCATTCCGTACTGTACCCCACTCACTTTAGTTGACTTCTTTCTTGAGTACTTGTTGACTTCACTGCTGGCAATACCGAGAAAAAGCATTTAGCACATTCCCTGTAAATGAGTTGGAATTAGGGAGGACATCCACCTATAAAGAGTCCAGATGTTGTGACCTACTTTCCAGTTCCCTTCTACCCATTCAACCCCTGACATTATGGAAAATGCAAGTTGAACTGTCATAATAATGATAAACATATGTATATATATATATATATAAATGCATATAGACACATATGCACACACACGCACAGAGGTGTCTACCTATAGATGTATATATATATATATATATATATATATATATATACAAATATATATCTTTATGTATACTTATATACATATAATTATATATATGTATATATATATATATATATATTTTTATTTATACTTACATATATAAGTATGTATGTATATATGTGTGTGCATGTATATATTAGGTCAACCCATAAATAATGCGGTTTTTTTCAATTGCATGAACTAAAAGTTGGAGGGGGATAGGATAAACTATCTGTATCAACTTGCTATAAAAGCGGGTAGTAATTTTACCTTGTACTTGTTCTTAGTGCAAGTTTTGGAGAGTGCAATTCAACATTAACAGTTATTTATGCTTATGTTATAAGCTATAATGGAAGTGACAAAGGAGGATATTCGGCATATTTTGCTAAATGAGTTCAATGAAGGCAACAACGCAATGGAAAGTGTGAGGAATATTAATGCAATATATGGGGATCGGACAATAAGTATAAGCCAGTGTCAACAGTGGTTCCAGAAATTCCAAACTGGAAACTACAGCCTAGAAGACAAGGCTCATCTTGGAAGATCTGTGCAGCTTGACAGGGATGTCCTGCAAACCCTGGTACAACAAAATCCCATCGTAGCTGTTGAGGAACTAGCAGAGAAGATTGGATTTGGTCATTCAACCAGTCATCAACACGTGAGCTTGAAGAAAAATAACCATTTTTGGTTTCAAGAAAAAAGATGTTCTTCGATCAGGATAATACTTGGCCACATATAGAGAGGATGACATTCCAAAGGCTGGAGCAGTTTGAATGGGAAATGATGACCCACCCACCATATTCACTGGACATTGCCACATCTGATTATCATTTATTCCACAGTCTTCAAAATCATTTGGACAGCAAAAATATGAATTGTGTAGGTGAGGTCAGAAGAGTATCTTTTGCTATGGACACATGAATTGTGGAAGAGGAGCCTTCCAAGTCTACCAGACAGATGGAAGAGCATTGTAGAAAAATAAAGAGAGTATATTCTTGATTAAAAAACAACTTTGTTTATCTTAATTTTGAAAAATAAAAGCTGCATTATTTATGGGATGACACAATACATATATCTATATATCTATATATATATATATATATATATATATATACAGTGGTAGACTGGTTACGTTGCCAGCCTGCTGGATGGCAAGTGGTCGCCTTTTTCTGTAGTTTCAACTCAGAGCAGCAGCCAGGCTGATGCTCTGCCATTTTGCTACACTGTTATTACTGAGATCCTCCTCCAATATGTGGAACATGGTGAAGAATGGAATTTGATGTCGCTACCCTCATTTGAACCTCTTACCCTGAGGTAGGTAAATCTGGGACTCTTGACAGGAAGAAGTCCAGTCTTGATATAAAAACGCCTACGTCTACATTGTGCAGGTTCCTCAGGCTCTTTGGGAGAATATTAAAAACCTGTGCGCCTCTGAAACCCAGGCTGTGGCAGTAACTGGTCCAGAAGCGTGATGGCATTGCTGGGATCTTTTGCACTATGCAGTGTCGTCCCGTTCTGACATTGGTGTAGCTTTCAATACCAAAATTTGGCACAATTCCTTACAGACTCTTCAAGATGTATCTTACTGAATACCTCACCCACCTTCACTCCAGGGAATAGAGTTTTATCTGTTTAATTCTTTCCCAGCAGCTGAGAAGTTGCAAAGAGACGATCTTTTTTGTGAATCTTCTCAGGATTGCTTCAAGGTTCGTTATTAATTTTACAATGTTGGGTAACCATAGTTGGGAGCAGTAATCCTGGCTGGTGAGGAAGTATGCCCTCCATAGGACCATCATGGTTTCCTTATCTCTGATTCTGAATGTTCTCAGGATCCATCCAGTCAGTCGTCTGCACTCTGTCACCATCCTCGAAGTGTGCACTTGGAAACAGGGAGCATCACTTATGTCGATACCGAGAACCCCCACTGATTTAGGTTCTGGAATTGAAATTCCCTGTGGAGCAGTGTACACTGTAAGGTTCATATTCAATATTGGACACTGGTAGTGCATATATATATACATAAATATATATATATATATACATACAAATATATATATTTATATATATATATATACATACAAATATATATATTTATATATATATATATACATAC
>NC_068990.1:40523368-40525349 GCF_001194135.2 Octopus bimaculoides | reverse complement strand
ATATATAGGAGAATATACAAAAAATAACAACAGACGAGGACAGGTGGTGTAAATAACAAAAGTATATATTAGTATGACGCTCGGGAATACGGAAAGTCTTTGACGTTTCGAGCTACGCTCTTCAACAGAAAGAATACGGAGACAAGGAGAAAAACACGGAGAAAAAAAATTGAATAGTGTTCAGTCAACGGTCAATCATGTGTATATACATACATGTATATAAATTTTTTCTTTCACTTTCTTCAGTCATTTGACTGTGGCCATGCTGTGGCACTGGCTCTAGATGAGCAATTTGACTTAAAGTCAAATTCTTTCTAAGCCTACTACTTTTTTTATCGGTCTCTTTTTCCAAACTGCCAGTTTACGGAGACATAAACACATCGGTTGTCAAGCGATGTTGAGGGAACAATGACAGACACACAAACATATACAAATACTCATATATACACACACACATATAGACATATATACGATGGGCTTCTTTCAGTTTCCATCTACCCAATCCACTCACAATGCTTTGGTCGGTCCGAGGCGATAGTCCACGACAATTGCCCAAGGTGCTATGCAGTAGGACTGATCCCGCCATGCCTGTACTATATAGTCGTGCTATATACATATATATACATACATATACATATATATACATATATATATATATATATATATATATACTTATACATGCATATATATATATTTATATATATATACATGCATATATATATATGCATATATATGTATGTATATACATGCATATATATATATATATATGTATACACATGCATATATATATATATATATATATATACACTCACACACACATGGATCTATATATTGCATCTCTGAGACTCAACATTCGAAGGTCATCACCTCATCCCAGGTCTTCCTGGGTCTCCCTCTACTCCGGATTCCTTCCACTGTTTGGGAGTGGCACTACTTCACACAGCTCTCCTCATCCATCCATAGTACATGACCATACCAACACAAACGTCTCTCTTCCATGCCACATCTGATGCTTCTGATGTCCAACATTTCTCTCAGGGCACTTACACTCTGTCGTGTGTGCACACTGACACTACATATCCAGTGGATCATGCTAGTTTAATTTCTTTCAAGCCTACGCATGTCGTCAGCAGTCACGGCCCATGTTTCACTGCATGAAACATAGCGGTTCACACACATGCATGGTACAATATAGCTTTCACTCTGAGTGGGAGGCCCTTTGTCACTAGTAGGGGTAGAAGCTTTCTGAACTCTGCCCAGGCTATTCTTATTCTAGTGGTAATACTTTCTGAGCATCCACCCCCACTTCAGACTTGGTTACCTAGCTAGCGGAAGCTATCAACTACCTGTAGTTTCTCCCCCTGGAATGTGATGGAATCTGTTTTCTGAGCAACTGTGGTGTTTATTGCCCCTGTGCATCTCCCACACACGAAAGCTATCTTCCTGGTTAATCTTCCTTTGATGTTGCTACACCTCTTATGTGTCCATAGCTTACAGAGGGTACATCTTATGGAGTTTCTACCTACACCTTTTCTACAGATTGAGCAGGGCCATCTACCTGATGGGATGTTCTACTTACTAGAACAGTGGTCTTTGCGACATTAACACTAAGGCACTTCCATTCTAAACCTTGCTTCCATTCCTAAAATTTCTTCTCAAGTTCCAGTAAGGATTCTGCTACGAGGGCCAAGTCATCAGTATAGAGGAGCTCCCAGGGGCAACCTGTCTTGAATTCCTCTGTTATTGCCTGGAAGATTATGATGAATAAGAGGAGGCTGAGAACTGATATATATGTATGAATATATGTATATATATATATATATATATATGAAATATATATACACTCATGCACATGTACATATATGAATATACAAATAATTATATATATGTATGTGTATTTCTGTATTTGTGTGTCTGTGTTTGTAAGCACAACAGTTCTTATCTATATATATATATATGTATTTATATATATATATATATA
>NC_068990.1:40521605-40522518 GCF_001194135.2 Octopus bimaculoides | reverse complement strand
GTGTATATATATATATATATATATATATATATATACATGTTCCGTTTTTATACCTGTTTTGCAAGATTCTTGATGTGAAATATTGTTGTATTTGGGGATGGTTATGTTGCCAGTTTAGCCAATAAAAACACTTGCACAATATATTTGGTGTTAATTTGCTTCAACTCTATATTACATTAATCGTATTTCGGCTAGAGTTCTTTTCGTCACACTCCTATGACCTCATCAGTGATCCTTTGCTTTCTTCTTTCTTATTTGTATGTCCCTCCTTACTAACGATCAGCCATTTTATACAAAATGGCTTGCCCCAACAGATCTTCACAAGCCGAGTTTAGTGTCCAATGAAGGAGACAATGTTGGCATGGGTGCCAGTCATCGAATTTAGTTTGATTTCGATTTCACTTGCCTCAACAGGTCTTCGCAAGCGGAGTTTAGTGTCTTATGTAGGAAAGGTATGCATAAGTGGTCTGGTTACAACCCTGGCAGAGGCCCTGGATTTAGGTCTCACTTAGCTTGCTGGGTCTTCTCACACACATCATATTTCCAAAGATCTGGGTCGAAAGTCATTGCCTCGGTGAAGCCCAATGTTCGAAGGTCGTGCCTCATCACCTCATCCCAGGTCTTCCTGGGCCAAACTCATACACAGGTTCCCTAAAACTGATAGGGTGTGGCACATTTTCACACATCTATCCTCATCCATTCTCGCCACATGACCATACCAGCGCAATCATCTCTCTTGCACACCACAACTAATGCTTCTTAGGTTCAACTTTTCTCTCAAGGTACTTACACTCTGTCTAGTATGCACAATGACATCACACATCCATCGGAGCATACTGGCTTCATTCCTTGCGAGCTTATACATATATATATATATATACATATGCATATACATATATATATATATATATAT
>NC_068990.1:40520928-40521505 GCF_001194135.2 Octopus bimaculoides | reverse complement strand
TTATATATACATATATACATACATGTTTATATATACATATATACATACATATATATACATATATATACATGTGTATATATATATATGTTCATATATACACATATATATATAATATACATATATAGATATGCATACATATTTACATATGCATTCATATTTACATATGAATACATATTTATATATACATACATGTCTCTATATATATATATACATATATATATACATATATACATACACATATACATACATACAAATATACGTACATATATGTATACATACATACATATACATATATATACATAATAAATATATACATACACGTATATATGCATATATATATATATATATATACATAAATATATATATCTATATGTACATATGTATATATACATGCATATATATACATGTATATATATATGCATATATACATGTATATATACATGTATATATACGCACATGTGTACATATATGTGTACACATGTACATAAATTTATATACACCTATACTCATATATTTGTACATATATATACACAAACATATCCACCTACCTACACATATTTACATGTATATATATACA
>NC_068990.1:40518460-40520345 GCF_001194135.2 Octopus bimaculoides | reverse complement strand
ATGCATAAATATATACACTTATATACATAGATATATGCATATATATATACTTATCCATACATGTATACTTATACATATACACACATATATATACGTATATATGCATGTGTATATACATATATATATAAGATATATATACATATATATATGCATGTGTATATACATATATATATAAGATATATATACATATATATATAAGATATATATGCATATATACATATATATATATATATATCTATATACATGTACACATATACACTTATATTCATATATATATTTACATATATATATATACATGTAGATACATCTTTATATATATATACATATATATATACATATACACACACATATATATATATATTTATATATATACATATATACAAATATATAAATATAGATATATATACATATATATAAATATATATATATGTGTGTATGTATGTATATACATACATCTATACATATGCATATATTCGTATATGTATATATAATTATAATATAAAAAACACGCACGTATTTACATCTTGGCTTTGTGTGTGTGTGCGTATTAAGCGTACATTCGCTTTTGACTATCGATTCTGATACAAAGTGCGTGTGTGTGTATGAAAGGGAGGAGAGAGAAAAATCACATAATATTTGCACGTGCATAGTTAGGAGAAACAAATTTTTGCTCTGCTCTTCGTGCTTGAGATGTCTTAGAATGCGTGTGTGCTTGGAACAGCGCTGATGCTTCTACATCAATACGCTCATCCTTTGTCTCACACACACACACACACACTACTTATTGCAACATTCCTGGAATCACACACTTGCGTCTTTAGAAGGAACACACCCGATAGTTTGGTGTACTGTGCTCGACAAAGTCGGCATGTCACGACTAGTATTGTTTTTATCGAATGGCCTGCTCGATCTGCCCCGACTTGGTTCTGCGGACAATAGTCTTTACGTCGGTTACAGTCACTTCTGGAGCTATCCACAAGCAAACGATATCGGTTCAAGATTTCTGCCAATATGTAAATTATATTTAACACATAACCTTAACGTATCATTCCCTATCCTATGAGAGAGATCTCGTTCCATATGGCGAGTTAAAAAGAGATGGAAAACCATTTTTATTCTTTCTTTGTCACATACAATAAGATTTTTATATAACGTATATACAGAAATAAGTTGCGCTGATTCTAGCGATAGTCATTACGTACATATTATACATACATATAGATGATTATACCTATATACATGTATATACGTGTGTGTGTGTGTATTCGTATAGATACATATATATATATAAGAGTATGTATAAGAAATACATACATACGCGTGTATACGTTTAGATGAAAACAAATGTATACCTAGGAAATGCTTGTTATCCATAAATGTGAGTGCGTGAAAATGGGCCTTATACGATACAGATGGACGGTATATGTGGAGAAAGCTAAATACCGTAATTTCTTCGGACGTATATATATTTTAAGCATTCTAGATTGCAGTAATGAAAAGAAAGAAAATGAATGGGGTGGATTGTATCTCCCTTTTTCTCGATTTTTTTTCAGTTTGAGTTCCTCTTGAAAAAAGACTTTGCAGAAATTTGCTTTTAAATATATCTAAGATGATGATTCTTTAAAAATATGCTCAACACTATTCTGATGAAAGTTTCGAAATGAAGAAGTCAAAAACTGATAGATTAGAAAGTGTAAGCGTGTATGTTTGGGGGGGACAAACAGCTCCTCAGTTTTTTTCTTGCTTTCGTTTTCTACGAAGCTTAAGAACTTGTACATTCGCAGTAATTACGAATTTTTCGCTCCAAATAATTCCCAATTCTATAAGACATATGTATGTGGTGTGTGTATGCGTGCGTGAATATAAGCATATATATATATATATA
>NC_068990.1:40511428-40517485 GCF_001194135.2 Octopus bimaculoides | reverse complement strand
ATATATATATATATATATATATATATATATATATATATATAATTGGTATATGAAGCTAAGTATGTATTTTCTAATATATTATCACTGATATATTTTTTAAGTCATACAAACGAGAGTGCGAGAGAGAGAGAGAGAGAGAATGAATGGGAAGGATACAGAGTGAGTGAGTGAGCGAGCGAGCGAGTGAGAGAAAGACGGACGGAGGAAAACAAAATGAAAGCAGTAACTAGATATACAACAATTATATTGGTTCTTTTAGTACGAACGAAATGAAGGAATGAAAAAGCGAACATAAGAAAGAAAGAAATGTAAAATTCCAAGGTGAAAATATATCGAAGGAAATATATATAATTTCTTCTTACCAAGAGAGAAAAAAAAATGTGTATTATCCCAGCTAATCCGTTATTGTGGCTTAAGCTGCAAGTCAGTGTCCAGTTTTAGGAACATTTTGGGGTCAGTATGGTATCCATTAGAGAAATGCATTTTCTTCATCAGCTTTACATATATATCTTCTTGGTTATTTAAATGTATAACAGTATAAGAGTGCATATGTATGGAACTGTGTTAATATATTTTTTATAACGGAATTTATGGTACGTATGTATACAGGTGTGTTTACATGTGTATATATATACATATATATATGTATATATATATATATACTTTTATATTATACAATATACACACACATCAGCAGCACACATACCTAGGCTCGGATCTCATTGGCGATGAGGTACTTTTCGCACACACGCATACATTCGAGATATATATATATATATATACATATATATATCTGATGTATGTATCTTTATTTATATGTATATATGCACACTTATACGCACCTTCCGTTCTTTTTTGTGTTTAAATTTCAGCATCACTCACTTGTTGCTATAATTTCCCCCTCATTGTTGTAACTCCGATGTTGTCCACCGTCGCTTTAGAAGGTTAGTTATTCATTTTTTACTGTAGATGTTAACAGCAATAATCCATTCACTATATAATTTTTTTAAATGCTTATCAAATTCGGACTTCGTGCGTGTGTATCCACAGATGAGTGTTATTTCAGCAAACCTGTAGAGGACGATGAATCCTCATAAATGTCAACATTTTTTTTCTTTCTCTGTTTATGAATACCTTTTTTCATCCCCTTCAGTCAAAAAACAACGAACATTTTAAACGTCTTCTGGGCAAAATTATAATTGAAATATAACAAAGATATTTTCTATTTCTGCTATTCTCCTGATTATAATGTACTTTTAAGATCTGAATGCTTTTTTTTAATATACAATATGTATAGGAAATTTTGATTTGAAATATACATATGTATAGAGAATATTGATTTTTAACGTTAGACTATTACTAAATAATGTATAACTGAAGGCTGCGAGGAATATATATTTAAATATATATATATATATATATATATATATATATATATATATATATATATATAGGGAGAGAGAATCGTGGGGAAAAGACCCTTGTTAGATAGGGGCTCGGATAAAAAAAAAATTGAAGCCCCCAGAAAATAAACTCTAAAAATCTCTCACACACTGTCTTCAGTTTAGTTGAACTTAATTCCACGAATCCTTTTTGTTATTTGAGTTTCTGAATTAAAAATTTAGGGTGTTGTCCACCTGTGTTATATAGATTTTAATACAGTAGGCACTAAAAATAAATATCATTGGACTAAAACTCCGCTGTATGTGTAGGGGAGTGGGCACTTATTTGGAATTTTGTATGTATCTGTGTGTTTATGCTTGTGTGTGTGTGTGTGTCTGTGTGTTTCTCAGCGAAATGAGACCTCCCTTTTTTATTTATTTTTTTATATATATTTTCAATTTTTCTTCTCTCTCTCTCTCTCTCTCTCCAGTGATTCTGATATTACAATTCCCCTCCCTCTCTTCATCTTTTTAACTTTCATTCTTCTCCCTTTTCCTCTTACTCTCCCTCTCGCTCCGTGTCTCTATAACGACGTTTATTTTAATCACTCCCATTCCTTCTTTTTTCCTACCCCCTCCCCCGCTGTCGTTTTCTCCTCCTCCTCCTCCTCCGCCTCCAATTATTAATATCGAGTACATTATAGAAAATTTAATATCTCTCTCTACGTATGTGTCAGCGAATAACAATAGTTGTAAACATACATATACATATATAGACACACGCGCACATTCACATATATAGACAGCGTTGTTGGAACCTCCCTTTTATTAAAAATTCTGTTACAGCACACACGCATGCACACACCCTTTTTCTTTCTAATTTGCATTGAGTATAATATGTGTGTGCGTATGTATGTATATATATATATTTATATATAACTTCCCGTCAACATCTGCTCTGAGAACACATCATACAATTTCATATATATATATATATACACACACACACACACACACACACTGAGAGTATATTTGTGCGCGGATGTGTACATATGCTTTTATATTTTTGTATATATTCTTTTACAAATTGTATATGAATTCATGTTTATATAAATATACTTGTGTACATACATACATACATATATATATGTGTGTGTGTCCGTGTGTATTTATGTATGTATTTTGTATTATCCACACGCATCCCTCAAAGTGTATATATACATACATATATACATTCCTTGTAACTTGTAGCTATATGATTTTAAATGTTAAATTATTTAACTGTGTTTTAATGTATATTGCAACTGTTGCATTCCAATTTTGTGGCCTGTTTTTTTTTTTCTTCATTCATTTCTTTATACTTGCCCACTGTGAGAATTTCTGTTGGGTTGATACACTATATTTTAAGGTGACAATAAATTCCACTCGATGGGATTTGATTTCAGGTCTCTGAAGTTAGAAACTAAATAGTGTATATCATTGCTTGAGTCCGTTGCTCTAACACTTTGACCGAGTCTCCGGCTCTTAATTTTCATTTCATTAGCAGAATAAATAGTGTGATGGGTAAAATAAATGCCTTGCAGTAGGTAGTTCTCTATGTTTTACTCATTGAATTCATACCCAACCTCAGTCGACTTTACCTTCAATCCTTCATCCTTCTTTTATCGATAAAATATAATCCAGTTCAGTACTGAGGCCTATCCGATGGATTATGACTATTTCTAGCAATTGAACCGTGTGTCTATATAAAGAAAACAATATTTGTCACACTGTTGCGGAGCCTGAAGGGAACATAATGTTGAAGAGAAATGAAAGTAGTTTGATGTTTATATTCAGTTAAGTGAACTCGAGATGATTACAACTGAGAATCGAAAACCGCCACACCGGCGCGATCGATGTGAATTTATCTCCTACCAAACGGCTCTCGCTACAAATAAGGATTTCTTACTTAGGTACCAGGATTGGGAGATGGGGAGATGTCTTCGATGTGACCTTCATGCCATTTTAAGTGTCATTAACGATTTAAGAGAATTGAAATTCCTTTGAACACCATGTCGCAGATTTCGATGGCCGGGAGCTTATATGCTGGCGCTCGCTAAAAGGTGTAGGTTTTTTTAAAAAAATTTTTTATATGTATTTAGGCACAAGGTCAGCAAATTCGATGGGGAAAAATCGACTTCATTACTGGACTGGTATTTTATATTATCGACCTCGGTGGGGACGAAAGGCCAAGTTGACCTTGGCGGGATTTGAACTTAGACCGTAAAAAAGCCAGAACATATACTACATGATATTTTATTTGACGCTCTAACGATTCTGCTAGTCTCCTTTTTTTTTTTTTTTTTTTTTTTTTTTTTTTTTACAGTAGTACTACTCTACAGCAGATGGATATAGTCGAGTGAATCATTCTGAAGATGAAAGGCAAAATAACATTCCGTTGGAATTCGAACCCAGAATGTAAAAAAAAATTTGCTAACCATTACAGTAAACCATTTATTTATTCCAGCACTACGGTAGCAGTTCTTTTACTAAATATTAACCGTCTTTTGTTTAATGATTGTGTTGTTTTTTTTTTCCCAATCCCAGCCAACTATAAAATGTTCGTCTGTGTAACCCATTGTCTTACCTACCTCACACACAAACGCTTCAGCAACCATCCTAGTGCTGACTACTACTCACAACTGCAGCAATACCGGTTCCCAGTCAATCTACACTCACACCCACAACTGGCCAACAGCAACACCAAAAACATTTTCAGTGCTATAGCCACAGCACAGTTCCACCACCCCTTACTGTCTATTATTTAGCGAGGCTCTTACTGAGGCAGATTATTCCTACGAAATAGAACCGATGAGCGGGTATATTAAAAAGAAGTAAAAACTGTGAGTCGAGTGTTATTTAGTTTGTTTTCACCATCAATGGCAAGGTAGTGCTGGAGGAACCGACTTAGTGGAAATAGAATAACTGTCCTCTCACTACTTTCTTCTCTGGATGAATTGAGCGACGTTGGCTGTAGTGTGATTGTCCCGAGGAGTATAAAAGTTGGAGTACCGTGGTAGCACGTTCACTACTGCTGAAACTACAAGTAGGTTCTCATTGTTACTGAAAGAGGTCCAGTGAGGTGTGGGTGCATGTGACAATTTCTATGGACTGAATTGAACCAGAATTTTTTCCTGGTAGCAACTTTTTATTTTCTATCTTCATACACTGAAATGATTGAAGTTGAAGGCCGTATAAAAAATACTTGGGATGCAGAAATATAAAAAGGGATTTATATACACATCATAGTAATTTCTTTAGGTCGCAGTTTATGAAAGTGAATGGTATTTTTGTTTTTTGACCCTGGAGATGTAAAAGACGAACAAAACCACAACTGGATTTTATATCAGAACATAAAGGGACGTAACTAAATACCATAATAGCAACCCAACACTACTGTTGATTGTGTTGCTAATGATGATGTTGGTAATCACAACAGGGAGGAAAATGATTTCAACAAAACAGGACTAAGGAAATATTGGAAACAAACTTGAATTCCATGGCCCTGTCTAAAAGCCAGCGATGGAAGGCCGGGGGTTGCGGGATCTCTGCCTCACGGATCTTAACGAAATCTTTAACTTGTAAAACCTGATCTACAGTCTGAATTGCCTATCCTGATCGTCTTCAAAACAGCACACTACTGTGTGTGTGTGTGTGTTCTGTAAGATTATGTATGAACATGTGTGTTGTGTGTATGAGATGACCACTGAAAAGTTCGCTGGAAGAATATCCAGTAGAAAAGAAAAAAAAACTGCTGTCAAACATACTGCCTAACAATTTGTCATGGCCACTCTAACTTACTTCTCTTCATTTTCATTTCATTAATACAAATTACCTTGGCAATAAATATCTTCTGCAAATTTTGTACATGTCTAGGGTACATCTTGTTGGAGAGAAGGTAGGAAAACTGTTGTGTTATTGATGCTTTTTTGAGGTGGATATACAATAATCTCACAGCTGTCCTTTTGACCCCACACAATCAGATTCTTTTTCTCTCAAAGTGAAGTCAGGGAAATTCATGATTCCTGAGAAGACTTCCTCTTATACTGAGTTGGTCCTGTTGTCACTAATTTAGTGTACTTCTAGAATCTAACCCCTTTTAAGTCCACTTGTCATACTTTTGGAGGAACCATCTCCAAGGTAACAAAATTACATCTCCTAGGTAACAGAAGCTATACGAGAATCTCCTTATGGACATATGCGAGAATCTACTTCTGGTGTACTCATAGTACATACTGCTCTTATATATATATATATATACATGCATATGTGTATGTGTGTGTGTATATGTATGCATATATACAGAAACATAATATTGGCCTCCTAGACAGTATAATGGTATTATTAAAACTTACAATAGTGCAAGGAAATCCATTGTGACCAGTGGTGTATGACATCTGATATTGTCAGTAAATATATATATATATATATTTATATTATGAATGCGTGTTTACTCACACATATTAGAATTTTGTACAATTTTGAACCATATATATATATGCACATACATAGTATTTTACACAATTTATATATATATATATATTCATATACATGTATAAATATATACTTACACATGGACACACATTAGTGTTTTGTACAATTTTGAACCATATGAATTATATATATATATATATAT
>NC_068990.1:40506015-40508513 GCF_001194135.2 Octopus bimaculoides | reverse complement strand
ATATATATATATCTTATATATATATAGGTGCAGGGGTGACTGTGTGGTAAGTAGCTTGCTTACCGACCGCTTGGTTCCGGGTTCAGTCCCACTGCCTGGCACCATAGGCAAGTGTCTTCTACTATAGCCTCAGGCCGACCAAAGCCTTGTGAGTGGATTTGGTAGACAGAAATTGAAAGATGCATGTTATATATATATATATATATATGTTTGTGTGTCTGTGTTTGTCCCCCTACTATCGCTTGACAACCGATGTTGTTGTATTTACATCTCCGTAGCATATATATATATATATATATATATATATATTTATTTATACATGTATGTATATGTAGATGTACATATTTATATATATGTATGCATATATATACACATAACATATTTATATACATATATCTCTAAATATATATATATATAAATATTCCTTTAGTCTTTTACTTGTTTCAGTCATTCAACTGAGGCGATGCTGGGGCACCGCCTTAAAGTGTATTAGTGAGAGAAATTGACTGTAGGACTTATTCTTTGTTACTCTAATACTTGTTTTGCTTTTTGCTGAATTTCTAAGTTACAGGGACGTAAACACACCAGCATCGATTGTCAAGCAATAGTGGTGGGTGGGGGACACAAAAATACACATGTATAAATTTATTTATATATATATATATATATATATATATATATATATATATATATACGCATATACGGTAGGATTTCAGTTTCCACCTACCAAATCCACTCACAAAGCTTTCGGCAGCTAGAAGCTATAGTAGAAGACATTTACGCATGGTTTCACACAATGGGACTAAACCTGAAATGATGTGTTCGGGAAGCAAGCTTCTTACCACACGGCCACGCCTGCACCTTTATTTATATATATAAATATATACACACATGTGTATCTATGTCTATATACATATTAATATACATATACATATCTATCTCTCTATCTATATATATATTATATATATATATATATATTTATATGTAAATATACAGGGTGCTATGAGTAAATTGTCGCCATTTCATATTTATAAATTCACGCATGCGTTTTATTTGTTTTTGATTTTGTCAACTACACACTATAGTAGGGTCAGTTGGGCACCATCTGTGAGAAAAACAGCACCATGACGCAATTCACCCTGCAAGAAACTTGGAAATAGCATGCTGTATTTCAAGGCATTCACACTGGAAACTCCAATATGAACATTTCAGAGTGTTTGCATGTCAGTCTGAGGTCATGTACCGAGAATGATAAAAACCAAACATGCAGTCAACATCATGGTGATCACTAGGGATTGTGATGTATGCCTTCTTTTTCCCACCTGCCCTCAGACTCGACACGGAGAACTACATTAAGTGCCTGGAGGAGGTAGTGCTTCCCTGAGTCAAGATGGTGGCTGCTACAAGACCCTATCTCTGTTAGTAGGACTCTACATTATACCACACAAGCAGGAGAACCCAGTCATGGCTGTCAGATAATTTCTGTGACCACATTACCCCTAACATCTGGTCACCTAACTCTCCAGACTGCAACTCACTTGATTATTATGTGTGGGTTGTAGTTGAGCGAGAAAGAAATATTGCATACATGTATACATAGATAGATATTATATACATATATATATGCACACACACACATACACATATATATATCGAGAGAGATATATAAATTTAATATACAATATATTGATTTTTATAATTCTGTAGTAATCAAAAAAATGCGCCTTTAGTGGATCCAACTAAATGCGAAATTAATTTATTTTAGTGTATTATAAATTATTCTACATGTACAATAATTTATCATGTCCTAAAATGAATTAATTTTGCATAATGGATATCAATTATTGACGTAAATATATTCATTTCAACAGTCTTCATTTTACTCTGTATTCACTCACTCACATCCACACGTGGATACAAATATATATATGTGTGTGTGTGTGTGTGCATATGTATATATATATATATATATATATATATATATATATATATATATATATATATATATACATGAATATTTATACGTATCTATTTATATGTATTTATATATACACATGTATATTTATATGTATATATATATATATATATATACGTACATGTATATTTATAAATATATATATATACACGCATGTATATTTATATGTATATATATAAACATGCATATTTACACGTATATATATAAACATGCGTATTTACATGTATATATATATATATATACACACACATGTATATTTATGTGTATATATATATATATACATGTATATAGATATATATATGTACATGTATATAGATATATATATGTACATGTATATAGATATATATATGTACATGTATATATATATGTATATGTGTATATATATATATATACACACGTATATGTATATATATATATTCATATATACATGCACATATTTTTATGTATATTTATAAATATATATATTGATATATATATATATATATATATATATGCGCATACACATCAATGTGTGTATATATAT
>NC_068990.1:40505308-40505507 GCF_001194135.2 Octopus bimaculoides | reverse complement strand
ATATATATATATATGTACATGTATATATACATATATATACATATATATATATATACATGTATAAATATTTATATATACATACATGTATGTATATATTCATATATACATATATGTATATATATCTTTGTACATATATATAGATACAGATATTCATATATACATCTATATATATATATATATATATATATATATATATATA
>NC_068990.1:40499615-40505298 GCF_001194135.2 Octopus bimaculoides | reverse complement strand
ATATATATATATATATATATATATATATATATATATATATGATATATCATCCTCATCAACAATTAAGTCTGTTGTCCATGCTGGCATAGGTTGGATGGGTTGACCAGGACTAGCATGCTGCACCTGACTCCAGTTTGATTTGTCAAGGTTTCTAGAGCTGCATGCCCTTTGTAACACTAACCACTCCAAGAATGTAATGGGGGCTTGTATGTGCCACCGGTACATATGTGTATATATATGTATGTATGTATGTGTATATATATATATATATATATGCAAATCCGGAATATAACCTAGAAAACCATAAATTCTACATACAGATCCTAGTTTAATTACTTCCAACAGCTACTTCTTATATATAGATATACATCATCATCTTCATCGTCATTCAGTGTCCATCTTTCATACTGGTATGAGTTTCACAGTTTGACGGGATCCATCAGGTCCAAAGACTGTTTTGTGTTGCACTGTCTACTTTAGGCATGGTTCATATAGGCTAGGTACAGTTCCTAATACCAACCACTTTACAGTATGATTTTGGTGCTATTTTTCTTGCCGTCAGCACCAATGAGGTCACCATGCAGTTTAGAAACCTAGGAATACTGAGAACTGCAGTTTATGTTAGGTAAGGAGCGGTTAAAGCAATGTTTCTCAGCCATTTTTTTACCAATGGACCCCTTGAATTTCCGTTTTACTTAATGCATCATCATAGCCATTCAATGTTTAAAAATAATTAAATATTATTAAGAACTAAAGAGAATTGTTAAAATATTTTGATTATTGTAAAAGTACAGCTAATTTATTGCATATAAATTTTAACAACAAAGTCTTATAAGGACCCCCAAAAGTCATATGTTCTTTAACCTTTTGAGATCAAGTGGGTTAAAACATGAAAGAAGAGGTCAGAGCAAACCAGGTTTCTTGATGTTGAGGGGCTACTTAGCTTCTCGCATTATAGAAGAGAAAGCTGGGGTTGATCAGGTTATAGCTGGGTAGAGAAAAATATAGTGGTGAGAAGGAGCCTAGATGGAACTTCAAGGTATGAGATGAGTGGGGGAGGGAAGAATGAAGAATGGATGGGAAGGGTGGGTGGGCTGAGGTTTCAAGACTGTATAGGAGAGTGAGTGAGGAGTGAATATAAAGACTGAGGATAAGTGTTGAAGGGATGAGAAGTAGGGGTAGTTGGGTAGAATTAGTGACAACTGTAAAGATTGGTTAGGGTTAAGGAATGGTTCATAAGATGTGTGTTGTGCAGGGTGACCAATAATGCATGGGGGTGAAGAGTAGCAGAATATTAAGGATAATACAGGAGACAGGTAAAAGATGAGAGGCAAAGAAAGATGACAAATGTTTGTGGGGAAGGAGAGAAAGAGGCAGGCATAGTGCATAGAGGGAGTGAGAAATGTTTGGTGATGGAGAGGGTTAGCTAGCTTGGTGGCTCTGGGGATGGAAGTTGATAATGTAAAGTGTAAATATTAAGGACGAGAGATATCTATTAAATGAAAATGGTTGTAGGTAGTGAGAAAGATCTGTGGTATCAAGCAGAAGCTGTAGTCAGAGAGATGAAGGATAGTGGGAGTGCTTTGAGAGGAAAATTCACACACGCACACACACACACACACACACACACACACACACAAGACACAGGTGTATGTTTGTGAGTTTATATAGACAAGTTGATAAATTCTTCTGGATAGGTGATAGTGTGGAAGGTGTGGGCATACTTTTGTGAGAGAAATGAGTACATAAGGTTACTGAGGTGGAGTATACAATAGGATGAATATGTTTGAACAAGTCTTGGAAAACCTGATAGCAATATTTAGCTTTGCTGATGCTCTTCAGAAATCCAGAATGGTATATGAACAAAAGGACCGATTTTATGAAACCCTATTGCTAATTATCTGAATGATGAATGACATTAACCTTGTCTTCACGAATGGTGACTTCAAAAGACATGTTGGGCAGCAACCTAATAGATTCCATGGTGTGCATGGAGGCTATGGCTTTTAACCTTGAAATGAGGAGGGAACATGGCTCCATGACTGAAATGACCTGATGATTTACAACACAGACCAGCTTCCTGCTCACCTATCAATCTGGTGGGCATACAAGCCAAATTGATTATGATCTCACCAGAAAATGGTATAGACTGATGCTTGCGCATGCAAAGTTCTTCCAGATGAATACTGTACAACACAACAGAAATTAGTAACTAGCGACTTCAGACTTAAAACTAAAATTGCTCAGAGATACAAACCAATCTGTCAAAGGAAGTTGGAGATTGGTGCCACATTTAACAGGCCACCACTGCTATTTGGAGAGCCTGTATTGATGCATCTTATTAGAAATGCTTGGAAACCCACCACAGTGGCAGAGGGAAAATTTGTCGAGTACTAGCTGAAGCATTTGTTGAGAAAGAAGCACAGATAGAAATGTATTGCACAGAGAACTGGAAGTTCCTTCTGGACAACCTATTGAGAGTAATGGACCAAATTTGTGGCTGGTGCAAAGTTCTAGCCAGAGCAAGAGTAATGGGATGGGGAAACGGTAGAGTAAACAGAGCCATAAAAGTGAAGAGATGGGCTATGAAGGATTAGAAGAATAATGATAGCAGAGAATTATGCCAGTTCACTAAATGAGAAGTCAGGCTACAGTTACATTTAGCAAGAGAAGCAGAAACAAAGAGGTTTGCCAATATTCTACAGCATGATGTGAGGTATTCTGGTTTACCAGACAATTGTATCAGAGAGAATCAGGATGTTGTGGATAATAGATGTATGTAGATGGATAATGGTACACTTGCAGTTAGTGACCCCGAAAAGAAGAGGCACAGAAATGCAAGTATGAAAGGCTATTAAATGTGCAGAATGCATGGGGAAAAGAGGGTCTTCCCAACATGGACCCAACAGAGGGGCCTAGTTGACAGCAGTATGATAGATAAAGCAATTAAAGGTTGGAAACAGGGAAAGATACTGGTTCATCAAGAATCTCTTCTGAGATGCTTAAAATATCTGGCAGAGAATATGGCCTAGTCACCTATATAATTAATCAGGTTATACAGGAAGCTGTTGCACTCAATGACTGGAGTAGCAATATTACAATCAACTGTTACAAGACTAAAGGAGATGCCATTATTTTCACATTGTCAGCCTGGAGAAAGCCTTTGATAGTGTCAATTGCTCTCTGGTCAAGTAATCCCTGAAAAAGCTAGGGATAGATAAGATGGCTGGTGAAAGTTGTATAAGCAATATAGAAGAGTGATATCTGTAAGGTGAAAGTTAGCAATTAGTGCAGCAACAAATTTAGAATACAGGTAGGCATTTACCAGGGCTCAGTTTGCAGCCCCCTCCTATTCATCATAGTCCTTCAGGTCATAACACAGGTATTTAAGACCTGTTGTCCTTTGGAAGTACGACATGCTGATAACTTCATTCTTATAGCAGAATCTGTAGTAGAATTAGATAAGAAATTCCATCTGTGGAAACATAACCTAGAATCAAATGGCCTTATTATAAACTCCACAAAGACCAATGTTGAAAGTATAGCTGCCAGAATAAGAACAGGTAGAGAGATGTGGGCTTTGCAGTGACTAAAAAGAAATGAAACTATTATGCTTTATTGGATGTGTAATTTAACTAATTATGTATGACAGTGCAAATGCACTGAGAGGAAAATTGAGCATAAAAAAATCAGGTCTATTGTGCAAGTGAGAAGACTGCACTGGTTTAGTCATGTGATGTGGATGGGTGAGGACAGCGATCAAAAGAAGAGCCAATTAATAAATGTGGATGGAATTTGTGGAAGAGGGAGCCTGGAAGACAAGGGATGAAGTAATGAAGGCTAATCTCAAGATCTTGAGCCTTACTGCCCAGTGTATGCATTTTATATAAATCTTAAGCATGCAATTTTAGTTATGAATCCAAGCTCAGTCCTTCTTTAGTGGTCCATGGGAACTCCTGTGTGCTGTAATTCTGTAATTGTAATTGATGTAATTTTTATTGCTGAATCTATCATGGAATAGAAAGGTAATTCCTGACATAGAAATAAATCTTGAATAAAGAAGCTGCAAGTTAAACTTTGCAAAGACTAAGATTTTGATTTATAGAAAAGAAGACAGAATACCAGTGTCCTCAATGAAATGGCTTTGCTCAATATACAAACGGTGTAGTGTTGCTGTAGGCAGGCCAACAGAGGAAGTAAGCTTTCTATGTGACAGATGCTTTGAAATAATACATCTATGAGCACACTAGAAATATTCTCTCATATGTCTTGATGAGGGAGACATAATTAGCAGTTGAGGTGATTACTCTGCAAGTATATCCTGAATAAACTGGAAAATGTTCAGGGAGCTATCACTGCTCCAGGCAACAAGTCTTTTCCTTCTGAGTAAAGGGTAGATTGTGGGCAAACACAGATAGAAAGACACGCACACACACATACATGATGGGCTTCTTCCTATTTATCAGATCCACTCACAAGTCTTTGGTCATCCTGATGCAATAATAGAAGACAATATTTTTATCACACAGCCACGCCTGAGCCTAATATGTACATTTATGTGTATGTATATATATATATATATATATATATGAGTGGCTATGTGGTAAGTGGCTTGCTTACCACATGGTTCTGGGTTCAGTCCCACTGCATGGCACCTCAGGCAAGTGTCTTCTATTATAGCCTTGGGCAGACCAAAGCCTTGAGAGTGGACTTGGTGGTAGACATAAACCGAGAGAAGCCTGTCATTTATATATATATATATATATATGTGTGTGTGTGTAAAAATAAATTGTAAATGTAAGCACTGTGTGTGTGTTTGTTTCCCCAGCATCACTTGACAACTGATGCTGGTGTGTTTACGACCCCCATAACTAGCGGTTCAACAAAATAGACTGATAGAATAAGTACTAGGATTACATAGAATAAGTCCTGGGGTCAATTTGCTTGGCAAAAAGTGGTGCTCCAGCATGGCTGTAGTCAAATGACTGAAGGAAGTAAAAGAATAAATGAATATATATATTTGTTTATATTTGTGTGTGTGTGTGTGTGTGTGTGTGTGCGTGCGCGCGCGTGTGTGTGTGTTTTAGGTGCCCTTTAGTATATCATGTTGATTACCTTTTACTTGATTACTATCCCAGTTGTTTGTGTTAAATAACTTCTGTAACAAAAATGATGAAATGAAATTAGGCAGGATTTCACGTTAGGTCCTGCAATTATAATGCCACTTAATCTGAAATTCTAACCTTTTCTAGTAATTTCATGTAACACACATAGTGATGTTAATAATTGTAAGAATAACTTTCTTTACTGGTGTTTATAGCGGTATTGAGATTCCTTCCATTTTCTAAATCTCACCCTGTTCAAAAAAAAAAAAAAAAAAAAATTCACAACAATGGTCTGTAATATTTAAGGCACATCAGGTCATGGTGAAACATATTGGTAAACCTCTGCAGCTACCCTCCCAACTCAAATATTGATGTAAGCCAGCATCATTTATTTATCTATCTATGCTACTGCAGTTGTACATGAGTAGCACTAACTGCAATCAATATGCTATCTTCTGCTGTGTAGTTGCAATAAATAAACATATTCCTTTATAAACCATGCTCCACTCACTCTCACTCCCTTTTTTTCTCTTGCACAACACAAAAACACACATCCTTATTTATATATATATATATAT
>NC_068990.1:40495078-40497265 GCF_001194135.2 Octopus bimaculoides | reverse complement strand
TAAAAGCACCCACTATACTCTCTGAGTGGTTGGCGTTAGGAAGGGCATCCAGCTGTAGAAACTCTGCCAAATCAGATTGGAGCCTGGTGTAGCCATCTGGTTTCACCAGTCCTCAGTCAAATCGTCGAACCCATGCTAGCATGGAAAGCGGATGTTAAACGACGACGACGACGATATGTATACAATATATATATATATATATATATATATATATATATATACAATATACATATAATATATATATATATACAATATACAAATAATATATATATAAAATATACATATAATATATATATATAATATATATATATATAGTATATATATATGGAATATATATATAAAAATATATATAAATATATATACAATATATATACAAATATATATACAATATATATATATATATATATATATATATATATATATTCTTTTATTCTTTTTCTTGTTTTAGGCTGGCGGTCATGCTGTAGCACCACCTAGGTCTTTCCTCAGTCTGGGGTGTTTCACATCACCATTCCTATATATCCCTTTGTCCCTGGTCTTGGCATATTTGGTGTGTAAGGGAGTTTAATTCCACTGCCCTAGTAGTCTGAGCCCCATGTCAGGCTGTTGGTTCATCTGGTATTGTTGGGAGGAGGTTGTCTAATTTCCTTTTGAAGACATGTACTTGCACCTTACGTATATATATATATATATATATATATATATATATATATATGTATGTATGTGTATGTGTATGGGCATGGCTGTATTGTGGTAAGAATGTTTTTTCCAGGCCACATGACTCCTCTTTCACTTCCACTGTGTAGCACATTGGACAAGTGTCTTCTGCTATAGCCTTGGCTGACCAAAATGTTTTGAGTGGCTTTTGTAGGCAGAAACCCATCTCTTGTGACTTTTTTCCTGTGTTTATCACACACCACTTCTTGACAACCAGTGTTGTGTTTATGTTCCCATGACTTATCAGTTCGACAAAAGAGACTGATAGAGTAAGTATCAAGCTATAAAATAAATAACACTGGGGCTCATTCGCTTGACTAAGACTTTTAAAGGGAATGCTCCAGCATGGCTGCAGTCTAACGAGTGAAACAATTAACAGAAAAGGTAAAAGATGTATATGTGTGTATACACACACACACACAGATATACATGTATATATATGTGCATACACATATATACATGCATAACCATATATATATATATACACACATACATGCAACTTTAAACTTTCTTTTACTTATTTGAGTTATTAGATTGCAACTAAATGGTTGATAGTTATTCTATCAGTGTCTTTGCACAAATTGCTAAGTTACAAAAACATAAACATTATGCATATATATGTGTGCGTGTGTGTGTGTGTATATATGTATATGCATATACATTCATATAAATATATATTTATATATATATATATATATATATATATATGAATGCATATATGAATTGATGTAGTTATGTACATTTATCTTTGTGAGTGTGTGGGTATATATATATCTATATATGTGTATATATATATAGTTATGTATGTATATGTGTGACCACACATGGATTGTTGGCAGTTTCTCCTTATTTTCCCTTCTTTCTCTTTGGACTTTCCGCTTTCCAACGAAGAGCTATCCTCGGAACGTTAACAACTCTCTTTTCTTCACTGAGTATCAAATGAATATATTGCTTGCGCATGTCCTCATGTTCATTGTTTTTTCTATTCTCTCTTGTTTTTTTTTTTATTGTTTGTTCTTCGAATTGAATATATATATATATATATATCTATGGTGTGGTTACATTTCTGTAACTTAGCGGTTCTGCAAAAGAAACCAATGAAATAAGTACCAGGCTTACAAAGAATAAGTCCTATGGTCGATTTATTCCACTAATGGTGGTGCTCCAGCATGACTGCAGTCAAATGACTGAAAAAAGTAAAAGAATAAAACAATAAAAGTATGTATATATGTGTTTATATTATATACATATTTATATATATTATATATTTATATATATTATATATTTATATATATACATATATTATATATATATATTTTTTTTTTTTTCATTTATATATTATATATATATATATTTTTATTTATATATAATATATAGATATATCTCTATATGATATATATATATATATATATATGTGTATTTATATATGATATATATATATATATATATATATATATATATATATATATA
>NC_068990.1:40493401-40494642 GCF_001194135.2 Octopus bimaculoides | reverse complement strand
ATATATATATATATATATATATACATGTGCGTGTGTGTCTCAGTCTTTAAGTTTTTTGCTGTAGTTGTTAAATTGTCATATAGTTGGTTTTCTACTAATCTGCAAGTTGACTTATAGTGTATGATATAATATATAGCATAGTGCTGTCCACTACACTGTATAATCATAGTGGACAGTGCACGTACGTACATACATACATACATACATATAACCTCATACAGCCTGCTGGAGTATGCCTGTGTGTGCATGTGTGTGTGCCTGCACAAATACATGCTGAACAACATATGGCCAGCTCTGCATTCATTTCCAATATATATATGTATTTCTTCTTTTACTCACTGTTTTTCTTTCCGTGTCATTCCCTCTTATTCTCTTTCTCTTTCTTTCTATCCCTTTTTCTCTCTATCTCAGTTTCAGCTATCTTGCTGTATTTCTATTTCTTTATAGCTTTTAAATCTCAGCCTATACACACACACACATACACATACTCATATACATATATAAACAATATATGAGTATATGCATATATATGTACATGTATGTACATACCTTCATCTACATGTACATATAGATACAAAACTGGGTACATGACGTGGCAAAAGAACATGGACAAAATGATAAACAAGGCACAACAAACAAGCAAGCCACACACATATATATATATATATATATATACATACAGTGTTACACCCATACATGTGTAAAAGTTTTATTGTTTTATTTTTTAAAATTTTTTGTAAGCTCAATTAATGCAAGTTATAAAAAATTAATAAGGGAGGTCAATGGTTAATAACTTTACATGGTGTTCCACTATTTCATAGTTAGGACCCCTCCTTTGGGAAATTTTTTGTAGAAAAGGTGTTGTTAGCTAGCTTCCCTGCTCAAATTTTCTAAAGAAGATCTCTCTCTCTCTCTCTCTCTCTCTCTCTCTCTCTCTCTTTCACTACACACACACACATATATATATAAGGCGTCGAGCTGGCAGAAACGTTAGCACGCCGGGCGAAATGCTTAGCGGTATTTCGTCTGCCGCTATGTTCTGAGTTCAAATTCCGCTGAGGTCGACTTTGCCTTTCATCCTTTCGGGGTCGATTAAATAAGTACCAGTTACGCACTGGAGTCGATATAATCGACTTAATCCATTTGTCTGTCCTTGTTTGTCCCCTCTGTGTGTAGCCCCTTGTGGGTAGTAAAGAAATAACACACACACACACATATATATATAAGGCGTCGAGCTGGCA
>NC_068990.1:40492496-40493274 GCF_001194135.2 Octopus bimaculoides | reverse complement strand
TATATATATATATATATATATATGGGAGAATTTACGAAAAAAACAACAGGCGAGGAGAGGTGGTGTAAACAACAAAAGGATGTATTAGTTTAATGCTTGGGAATAGCGAAAATCTTTAACGTTTCGACCCTAGGCTCTTCAACAGAAAGAATAAGGAGAAAAACAAGGAGAAAAACACGGAGAAAAAGAATTTGAATGTTGTGGTCAGCTATCTATCATGGCGACATATGTATACATATATATATATATATATAGAATGCACCTAGTACACTCTGTAAAGTGGTTGGCCTTAGGAAGGGCATCCTGCCGTAGAAACCATGGCAACACAGACAGTAGAGCTTGGCACTGGCCACTGGCTCACTAACTTCTGTCAGACCACCCAACCCATGGCAGCATGGAAAAACGGACATTACATGATGATGGTGAATGGTGATAATATGAAAACACACACACACTTTAAATAGTATTTCCATACTTTAAACTCACACACATTATATTCCAATTATGTACCAGTTGTAATTTTTATCATCCAATATTTAAATTCTGTTGTGAACACTTGGCCTGTATGTGATGGATTTCTATACTTTTTATCTACTTGTTTGAGGTTTAATGGTATTTTTTTTTTCTAATGGTACAGTTTTTGTTGTAGTATGTTTGCTATCGTTTAAGATAAATTTAATTGACAACGTTTATTATTTAGTGTTTTATTTGTCGGTGCATTTTTTTCCCCTCCTGGGCCGTTTTCATTTTTCTTTTGTCATATTTTGGGATCTTAAGA
>NC_068990.1:40488922-40492042 GCF_001194135.2 Octopus bimaculoides | reverse complement strand
CAGTAATGGAGGAGGTGGTGTTTATCATAGTCCCCAGTCATCATAATAGCCAACAACAAAATTTAAGGCTTCAAATTTTCATACATTACTTCTGCTCCTCCTGCTTTTCTCCTATATTTTTTTTATATCAGTAAACAGTGTTTTAATTAGGCAGAGGGATGAAGGTGGGTGGTGACAGGGTTTATTGATATAGAGTTCTTTGTTTCATTTGAAGAACTTTGTTTTTTGTTTTGTGTGTGTGTGTGTGTGTGTGTGTGTGTGTGTGTGTGTGTGTGGTGGTAGGTCTATTGTTCCCTTATTTCATTCCTTCAGTTAGAATAGCATCACATCCTGTTCTAAAATACCCATAAATAGCAGGAACCATCACAGTTCATGTTTCCCATTTTTAAATCTTCATCATAATTCTTCTTTCTTCCTGCCTGATTTAACATAAAAAAGTACCACACACACACACATAATATGTGTTCGAGGAGAGCTTCTTATAGCATTAAATACTGCAAACAACAATCTAGGATGGAGTGAATGCATCAAGAATAATGTCAATATGGCCCATAGATCCTTAGATCTTTCCCATCCAGAGACTTTGATACTATTACCCTTCTTTTCTCTACATTTGTCAGGTCTCATCTCAGATACCGCTGCCCATCAGTGCCATCTTTAAGGCACACCTGACAGTTTCACAGGGCCTAATTCTGACCTGTGTATGATGTGACTTGCTATCAATAAATAGAGAGGATCTAGTCTTTCTCATTCGTAAAATGAGCCCCCACTTAATTTTGCTCAGATTGCTTTCAATTTTGGTGTATCGATACAACTCTGAATTTTGATTACGATCAACCAATTACTTTATCTCGTAAATTAAAGAATCTGATGTTATTTGGAATTAAAGTTGGGAAGTTTGGGTAATTTTAGCTAATCAACAGACAACGTGGCATTAACAACTTGTTACCATGACAACTGCACGCTGAGTTGTGGTTCACAGTTGTCTATGTTAATTTTTCTCATGTGCTTCTGTGTTTGTATTTTTATATATTTTTCATTTCGTATATTTCTGGGGACACAATGACTCAGATAGCTGGATTTATGATTTCATTAGGTTAATTCTATTCATGAAAATTTAAATTAGGAGTATTTCTTAAACCGTTAGCTTCACATTTCAACAGCTTAGCTGATATTTAACCCACGTAACAGGAACTGAGAGGGATATCGTCAAACAGAGAAACTTGTGAGTGATACAGATAATTTGACGTTATTTTTGAATTCTGCATGCAAAAGCAAATAAGATGCAGGTATTCTTTTCCTTGAGACAAATTCTTTGTTGACCAGTGTTATTCTTATCGTAGGTTACAAATCCAAGCATGAAAACATTACTCAACTTTGGAGGTTTGGAGACAGACACCCCCTTTTCACACACACACACTTATATATTAATGGTGTACACAAATATATGACAGGTATACATAATACTGAAATACGCATAAAGTAAACACATGCTGACAAATATATTAATATAACAAATTTTGAAAATAATTAAAAAATACAATCAATGAAGAGACAAAAGAAACAGTAAGATGATACATGTTGATTTTATTAGGTATATCTGTTTAATTAGAAACCTACAATGAACAGGTCAGACACTAAACTATAAATTTCACATGGTACAACCTTAAAGTTGACACCGCTCTGCTAAGTGCAAAAAATTTCTGTCTCGCTATTGGCTCAAAATACATTTTTTTTTCAATTTTTAAACCTCTGTAACTTTTTCCTCCAATTTTTTTCTCTACAACATCATACCTTCAAAGCAATAAGACTGGAATGTTACATAATTATAGCCAATTTTCAGATGTTTTTCTTCTTTTTAAAAAATGCATATTTTGTGAATGAGAAAACGCTAGATCCAATAAATACTATATGCCCATTGCACTGATTTACCCGACAGCCTATAATGCTGCTTTGACAGCCCTGTCACCCACTGTGGTCTCCCTCCACAAAACAAAACATCATGAGAATTGAAGCACTACAACTACTGATCTCAATAATCAGAACTTGATTATTGGGATTACCTCAAAAACTTTATTCTGTCCACCCACTCTTCACCCCCATTGTGAACATCATCAGCCTATTTCTGGTCCATCTACATGTTCTTTAATACTGCAGCTCTTCACACCATTCTTGTACAGCCACTTATCACATTCTTCTTTCTGAGCTACTCCAATCCACCCACCCACCCACTACCACACTTGCCCAATACTGATATTTACCATCAGTAGCATTATACCGATCTCAGACCATCTGTCATGTTACTCTCAAATTCTAACGAATTTATCCACCTACTCTTCCCTATGGTTTGTTTATATCTTTTCTTATACTCAACCTTATTGTATCTTGAGAATCTGCTCTGATACCTCATCACCTCATTGCCTTTTTTTTCCAGCTACCTCAACCACCCTTACATAATGTGCAGTCACCATGTATCTCATCTCTATAGCAAGACCTCTATGCCTGTCCCTCTGTTGTACTTTGACCTCTCAACACCTGGGATAAAGACACTTTTTTCTCTACTATAACTTCACTTGATCAAGGGGACATTTTTTTTGTCTTGTGAGTTTGTTGATAAACTCATTAGTACTCGTATCACACACAAAGAAAAAAAAAAGAAAAATGCACTCAGTACACTCTGTAAAGTCCTTGCATTAGGATGGGCATCCAACCCAAGACTATGCTGAAGGAAACATTGGTGTTCAGCACAGATCATTGGATCCTGTCATACAACCCAGTCCATGTGAGCAGTGAAGACAAATTTTAAAACATGATTATGTGTGTATATATATATATGTGTGTGTGTGTATGTATATATATATATATATATATATATATATATATACACACACACACATATATATTTATATAAATATATATCAATTTGAATACGCAACTAAAAGAGTTACTTACAATTTCATACTTTTACGATAACTGAACAGGCACATTCATAAAATACGCTATCTTAAAGCAATCATTCAAACTCTGTTTTAGCTCCTCTGGTTGTGTATTTATCTCTCACTGGCTGGAGTACATTTTTTGTTGATTCTTACTTCTATTGGATCTTTAAACTATATATAT
>NC_068990.1:40474682-40487614 GCF_001194135.2 Octopus bimaculoides | reverse complement strand
CTTCTCCTTTATTATTATTATTATTATTATTATTATTATTATTATTCTTTCTGAATCCTAACCAACATGCCCTCACATATGAAGAAATTTCGGTTGGCCCATTGGATAGTTTTTCGATTCTAGTCTTTTGGAACGCCGTAGAAAAGATTCGGAAATTATTTAGCGCGCCCCCAAAACAGTAATTTCTTCGGATCGAATATGTTGAGTATGAGTCTGCAAAGTGAATGGACTGAGAAAGGGGGAGGGTAAAGGAATGAGAAAGAGGGAGAAAGAAAGAAAGAGAGAGAGAGAGAGAGAGAGAAAGAGAGAGTAAAAAAAAAAAAAGAAGAGTTATATGTCTCTCTCTTTCTGGAAATTTATATTTTTAGCTTTTTGGTAAAATAATTTCAGATTTACGCAGCGCAGAAATTTGAAGAACCATAATCTTATATATTAAAAAAAAAGAAATGTTCAAAAGGAAGACAAAACTGAAAAATTAACGAAAGGGAAGTGCCTCCTACCACCACAAAAACAAAAACAACGTTGACTCGTTACCTACAATTCTTTAAACATAGGAGACCCGAAGATATTACTGGTTTTTTGGCATACATACATACATACAAGAATTAAGAATAATAAAAAGGCATGTTGAATCCATCTTCTCTTCGTATAGTATATATTTATGCAGTATGTATATGTATATATATCTAACAATATATATACGTGTTTGTGTGTGTGCATGCTTTTATATACAGTAAGTGGAGATGAAGTCTTCTACTGGCTTTCGCTCGTTGTCTTCGTTGTGTCTGTGTGTTCGCTCCACTTGCCGACTGCCTGCTCGCGCGCGCTCGCTACCCCCCACTATATTTTTTCTCTCTCTTTCTTCCTTTCTGTCTGCCCCCCCCCCATTGACACACACACACACGCACATGCTTGGATAGTACTGCTGTTCATTTTCATGAATGACACGTTCTCGGAGATGCTGTTGCTGCTGCTCCGGTGGTTGTGGTGATGGTAGTAATAGTTTAGAGTAGAAGTGGGCGCTGGTGTGTACTAAAGTTGTAGTGATGATGATAGTATAAAAGTTGTAAGTGTTGTTGGTTAACTATTACTGTAGGAGTGGTAGTAAATTTTATTTACTGCAGTATTGGTCGTAGTAGTGGTGTTGTCAATTGAAACTAAATCATAAAATGTCCTCAAATGTGGAAAAAGAAAAAAAACAGCCTTTCCTTGCCTGAGTCACTCGCATGGAAAGTTTTTACATGCTTCTTTACGCATGTAACTAACCTAATAATGGATGAACACTCTCTTAATCGCTTGTGTTCGGACAAACCTGTGTCACAGGCATTTCTACTGTGATCACCTCATTTATTTTCAGTTACTTTGTTCAATGTCATTCCCCATTTAAAAGACTGTAGGATGTGATTTGAAGGCGATAGTGTTGCTATTTCTAATATGTCAAATGACTTCGTACAGGCGCCTTCGTTGACTCGTTATTTTGTTATTGTTCTTCAGGAAACCGGACGCGATGTGTTTCCTTGAGGTAGCTAGACATTATTTTCTCCCGTATCTGGACTTGTGAGTAGTAATAATTCCTTAGGTAGCTGGTCTCTATATCAGCACATCACTAGGAGTCAACTCAGACTACACATAACTGCACTAACCCTTTTGATACCAACCCGGCCGAAACCGCCTCTGGCTCTGTAGTACAAATGTCTTGTTTTCATAAGTTTTGAACTAAAATCTTCCACCAAACCTTAGTCACAATTTATGTTCCTAACACTAATGATAACTAAGTTATTTTACTGAATTCTTTGTTATATTTAAAGTAATTGAAAGAAACACAGAGCATCTCAAAAGAAATATGGTAACAAAAGGGCTAATGACGCTATAATAATCTACCAATACATCACAGACTACAGGGCCCCGTTTATAACCTACACTGTTGATAACATCACACTTGATCATTAGTATACGGAGTGGGGGGGGGGCAACAAGTTTCTTCTTAATTTTACAATTTCAGTTTTAATCCGAAGTGCGTGTATCTGTGCGTATGAGCGTTTACATGTTGCGAAGGAAAATGTGTGTGTGCTTCCGTTAGCTGCTGATTCCTCGTTTGTTAAAATCCCCCTTCTTACATCAACATTAACTTATTACTCATGTCTTTGTTGATTGGATAGATTTATCATCATAGGCATTCCAGCTGTGACCATCATGTCTTTTAAGTAGTGTGTCTGTGGCTACATTGTCCATATCCTTTCATTATTTAAGACGCTTGAGTGTATGATTTTGATGTATATTTGACAGCTATTTCAAACACATCGAATGATCCTGTATGAGCTTTTTTTCTTGTTTAGCCGCAGATCAACACTGCTCAGGTAAACATACATCGCTCCAGCCGTGACCGTTTTTTATATGTTAATTAGTGTCCTTTCTTTATCTTAGATAGGCGCAGGAGTGGCTGTGTGGTAAGTAGCTTGCTTACCAACCACATGTTTCCAGGTTCATTCCCACTGCCGTGGCACCTTGGGCAGGGGCCTTCCACTATAGCCTCGGGCCGACCAAAGCCTTGTGAGTGGATTTGGTAGACGGAAACTGAAAGAAGCCTGTCGTATATATGTATATATATGTATGTGTGTGTATATGTTTGTGTGTCTGTGTTTGTCTCCCCAACATCGCTTGACAACCGATGCTGGTGTGTTTACGTCCCCGTAACTAAGCGGTTCGGCAAAAGAGATTGATAGAATAAGTACTAGGCGTCCAAAGAATAAGTCCTGGGTCGATTTTCTTGACTAAAGGTGGTGCTCCAGTATGGCCGCAGTCAAATGACTGAAACAAGTAAAAGAGTAAAGAGAGAGTAAGATGATATCTGGAAGAGATTTTGCCTGCTATTTATTGCAGGTCAAGCAAAAACTTAAAGACTCCTTTCTTTGCTCTCTTTCCTCTTCGTTATTGTTATTAATGGCGTTGATGTTAATGTTGTCATTGACAGTAATTAAAGAGCAGTGACTGACAGAATCGTTAACAGCATTACTTCACTTCCGATTCTTTATGTTATCAGTTCAAACCCCGCTGAGGTCAGCTTTGCCTTTCTTCCACTCTAGGTTGATTAAATAAGTACCAGATAAGTACTGGGTTCTATTTAATCGAAATCGACATAACCTAACCCTAACCCTAACCCCTCAGAATTAATGGCCTTATCCCAAAGTTTGAAAGAATTATTGTCGGCAAGCTTGTAGAATCGTTAGCACGCCGGACAAAATGCTTAACGGTATTTTATCTGACTTCATGTTCTGAGTTCAAATTCCGCCGAGGTCGACTTTACCTTTTATCTTTTCGGAGTCTATAAAACAAGTACCAGTTGAATACTGGGGTTGATGTAATCGACTAATCCTCTCCCACACCAACTTTCAGTCCTTGTGCCTATAGTAGAAAGGACTATTATTATTATTGTTGTTGTTGTTGAATGAGAGAGTAATACATGCTATTAAAGTGACATTGGGGTAAAATATACGAAGCCCAATATACCCATCATGAATACCCGTCTAAGGGTACACCAGGCACATGCATCACAACCATATGTGCACGACATGGTGATCTCATATCAAGATAAACTGTGCAGGACCTTGCAGGTGGGGCCCAGATAGAATTTTCTTCAAGTCGAGTAGCCCATCCCACTCAAAAGGTCCCTGAATAAGGGTTGTTTAAGGATGTTGAATGAAACACCCATGTTTCCAGACGTGAATTATTCAAACCCCAAAGACTTCCCTCTCAACACATGACTATGATACTCCCCCAATACTTCTACTCATGATCAGAATTGCACATATTGTCAGCTATCAAGGGACATGCTCAACTGGTTAAGATCAAACAACTGATAAGCAAATCTGTGGTATTGAGCAGATTTGTTGTAGCCCATGTTTTATACCATGACAAAACAAGTACATGATAACACTTCCAATCAGTTAAGATCAGGAGCCAGTCCCTGGTACTGTGTCAGAGCATTTATTATTATTATTATTGTTATTATTATTATTATTATTATACATACTTTGTCCTGTACTGTCCATAAAGTTTTTCTTAATGTAAACCCTTTGTGGTTAATAAAGGAATCATTATTATTATTGTTTTACTTCTCAGAGCGCTTGGTCTTGTTTGCTCTGGTTGATTCCGTGAAGGCAGACAGCAGCTTGTTGTCAGAGGTCTTTATAACTATTATTATTATTATTATTATTATTATTGCTGCTGCTGCTGCTGCTGACTATCATTGTTTTTAGATATGTTGTTTCATCACTCCAGGAGTCAGCTCTTAAATATTACCAAAGAAAAGTTACTTTGGAGTACTTGCCAATTAAGAATTCTTGTTACTTGTGGATGTCGTCCCCCTTCTCCACTATGCAGGCTAGACAAAAATTATTTGTTTTTATAGACTTTATATTGTATTCCATCTCATATCAAAATGGTTAATAGTTGTGACCGTCAACAAAATGAAAATAATATTCGTACAAAACAAATTTAATGATAGCACAAAAGTATATTCTAATGCAGAATGAACTCTTACAACAAAAAGAAAAAAATGAAGAATTTAATTGAGGAAGAAATTATTTCAGACATTTTCACTGATAGCAGAATACCATACTTGCACAGACATATATTATCGGCAATGCATCTAGCTACAGGGTTAAAGAATTTAGTTTTACCTCTGTTGCATCATCATCATCATTTAACGTCCATATTCCATGCTGCTATGGTTTGGACCCATGTAGAATATTTAGATGTGACAAGGTTTCTAGAAAAAGTAAATATCTAAGAGATTTGTGTAAAACTAGACAATGTCTCCTTGTCCTGGGTCTAATCCAAGATAAGACAAAGATAAAGATAACTTACTGTGCTTGAAGAAGGATCACAGTTTCTAATAACTACCATCTCAGCATATCAAGAAATATCAAGAGTTATTATCTCATTTGAGAAGGATAAGGCTTATGACATTGGCTGTTGCACTGTTGGGACTGAAGACTCAGCAAAAAAAAAATACAAGCTGAGATAGTCAGACACACCTCTACCCATATGCTTGTGTCCTAGTTTTTTGGTACAGGGAAATGCATGGGTGATGATAAGGGACATTGGAAATGATGTTAGTCTTTTGCATCACTATATTGGTTGATGGCAAGTTCCAGAGGTGATGAGAGACAAATGATCAGGAGGATTCAAGATGGATTTGTATGTCATAATGGCACCCTCAAAAGCCACAAGGGTATACCAGAGCTGCACCCAGTTGAAGGTGCTGAGATAAAAATATGGTGCAGTGCTAAAATCCTAGTTGTTATACATATTGTAGTAAAAATCATTGGTGGGACATTTACACCCCAACCAGACTCCGAACTGCAAAGTCTAAGAAAGCAGTTGAGGCAGTAGCAAGATAGCAGCCTCTAGAGTCCCATCAATCACAGCACCAAAAACATTAAAGAAGACCACCTTATACCTGGTCTCAAGAATAAGTGAACAGGTGTAGGAGTGGCTGTGTGGTAAGTAGCTTGCTTACCAACCACATGGTCCCGAGTTCAGTCCCACTGCGTGGCATCTTAGGCAAGTGTTCTTCTACTATAGCCTCGGGCCGACCAAAGCCTTGTGAGTGGATTTGGTAGATGGATACTGAAAGAAGCCTGTTGTATATATGTATATATATATATGTATGTGTTTGTGTGTCTGTGTTTGTCCCCCCAACATCGCTTGACAACCGATGCTGGTATGTTTACGTCCCCCTTAACTTAGCGGTTCGGCAAAAGAGACCGATAGAATAAGTACTAGGCTTCTAAAGAATAAGTCCTGGGGTCGATTTGCTCGACTAAAGGCGGTGCTCCAGCATGGCCACATTCAAAAGACTGAAACAAGTAAAAGAGTAGGCAATCCATCTCCCAGACTATTAACTAGCAGCATGATCACCCCTATCATCTTGTGATTATCAGTAAGAGGTGCTGGAGGACCATGAGAAAAGAAACCATTAATGAAAATATAGGAGGTAAAAAAAAAAATACAAGGTAGATCTTAATGAAGGGTGAATCTTGACAAAAGTGACCCAAGAGTGTAAGTTTACTCCCTCTCCCTAGAAGAATGTTACAAGATTTACAGTAATGCAACTGGATACATCAAATATGTGTATCAAAGTGTTACACTACTTTATAGGTGAAATATTCGTAGGTAAATATGAGAATTATAAATATACAGAAGGCAGAATATTAGTAATATGTTTATAACTGTTATGAGGACATGAAAGAAAGAGAAAAGCAGAATTGTGAGATGCATTGGCCCAATGAGGGTTCCAGATTTGTGCTCTCTCTTAGATGAAGAATATTAATATTATTGTTAAATATATATTTTTTCCCCCCTTCGTAATCCCAGATAACTAAAGGGCTGGTTAGTGGGAGCATAGATATTTGATATTCCTTTTCTACTCTAGGCACAAGGCCTGAAATTTTTGGGGAGTTGGGGCCAGTCAATTAGATTGACTGCAGTATGCAACTGGTACTTAATTTATTGACCCCAAAAGAATGAAAGGCAAAGTCAACCTCGGCAGAATTTGAACTCAGAACGTAAAGACCGCTAAGCATTCCGCTCAGTGTGCTAATGTTTCTGCCAGCTTGCTGCCTTAATTAAAGATAAATATTAATTTTGTTCATATGTGGGGTGAGGAATTGGAAACAAAAGCTTGCTCAAGATATCACAAATCACTTCCTACTTCATCACCATCTTCACTTCAACCATCACCATCATCATCATCGTGTTAATCACATCTTAGCCATCATATATATCTGTATTTCAATCTATCCCCTTTCTTGCAATGATCCCTGTTACATTAATCATACGTAGAAAGGGTTAAGTTCCCCACTCCTTCCCACCACACTTCATTGTTTCCTTTAGTCAACCTAGATGCAAAGCTTACTTATAAATCAACAGATCCCAACCCCTTGCTATGATTGCCACCCACCCCCATTTGTTTTTACCTGTCCTGTCCCCACTCCTTCCTTCCCCACCCCCTCTCTTCATCCATTCTCAACACCTGCTCCAGTGTCACCTCCATTTCCAGTCTCCCACACATTTCAGTTTTCCATATAGTGTGTGTCGAACACACTCTACTACTTCCACCCTGTTCCTAGCTAAGTGGGTGTAGAAGGTAGTAATAGGAAGGTGAACTTTCATTGTTCTTCACACAGAACTACAACACCCCTCTACAGTAAAGTTTCTTTTTTTCATATATATATATATATATATATCCTGCTCATTTTCCTATAAAATGTTCTTATAAATGTGTGTGTATGAGTACAGTGTAGTTTTTTTTGTACTCGTTGTCCCTTGGACACAAAGATGGTTTATAAAGAAACACACCCTGCCACTCAGTGGAAAAAACCCCACCCCAAACACACACAGACAATAAATAAACTTTAAACAGGCAGCTGTGAATATTACATGATGAATAAAGAATAAAATATTATTATTAATACTATTGTTGTTGTTGTTGTTTTTTTTCTTTTATATTCTGAAAATTTACTAAATGACTTTGAGTGTTTGCAACAGGTGGTAAAGTTGAAGTTTGTCACTTTTAAAGTTTCAAATGGTTTTGTTTAGAACTGGTAGAGTTATTGTGTTATATGTACATAATTTATATACAAGCACACACACACACACACACACACACAATGTGTGTGTGTGTGTGTGTACACATATACAAATATTTGTGTTTATTAGAAAAATATAGTCATAGAAGCATAGTAAACAAAAGAGAATGACAACCACCTTAACATGAATTAGCTGGCCTGGCAATATGGTTTGAATAAACTTCAAACTTGTGACAGCAATTTCAACTCTGACATCTGAAAATAGTCTCACAGAACACAAAAGGCATTTATGCAAATTATAATCACTTCCAACACACACACACACACACACACACACACACACACACACACACACACACACAAGTATAAAAAGAGATCTATTTGCAATTTCACTGCAATGGGTTGCTTTGGTATTATATTCTTTTATTCGCTTCAGTCATCTGACTGCAGCCATGCTGGAGCACTGCCTTTAGTCGAAGAAATCGACCCCCAAGACTTATTCATTATAAACCTAGTACTTATTCTGTCAGTCCCTTATGCTGAACTGCTAAGTTATGGGGATGTAATCACACCAACATCGGTTGTCAAGCGATGGTAGGTGGGGACAAACGCAGACACACAAATATATACATATATATATGTGTGTGTGTTTAGGTGTATATATATATATATATATATATATATATATATATATATACGATGAGCTTCTTTCAGTTTCTGTCTCCCAAATCCACTCACAAGGTTTTGGTCAGCCCAAGGTTATAATAGAAGACATTTACGCAAGGTGCCATGCAGTGGGACTGAACCCGGAACCATGTGGTTGGGAAGCAAGCTTCTTACCACAACATGCCTGTGCCTCATGTGAAGAAAAAAATGTTTTTGTTGCTATTGTAGGTAGTGTGGATGACTGCCTTTTTTTAGTTGAAATAACCATCTGCTATTTTACTCATAAAATAAGAATAGAATGTTTTAATGATTGAACTTTTGATTTATATAAATTAATTATTCTCTTTATGACTTTGAAAAATGTAATTACTCTTACAACTCGTATATCTATAACTATGCACATCACACATACTGAGATGTGTGTGAGCACGTGTGTGTGTGTGCATTTTCCAAATGTATATGAAAGGGCCTTTAAGAGGCAAATGTTAAGCAGGTATGAGATAAATAAATGAACCCTTTAGTAAGAAGCCAATTATCTTAGACTTGTGTCTATAGACGTTAGTGCCTACTTACAATAACTGAATACACCACAATTACAGTAACAATTATTCAAATATACCACAGAACATGATTTGAGCAAAAGAACTACGACTTGTTACTTTGACACTTTGTCTGTTTAACTTCAACATGCATGTATCTATTCTTTGCTTTTGATGTTTTCACCATTTCATCAACTCATAAAGAAGGATGTCAAATTGACCTGGGTGGGATTCTGCAAACTATTCATTGAACTGCAGCCATATTAGGGCATTGTCTTCAAGGATTTAGTTGGTCGTATCAACAGTTAATGGCTAAGTTACCTTTTTAAAACAATGCCAGCTTTTATATCAGTCAACATATACATAAAACTGACATACACGCATGTAAGTGGCTGTGTGTAGTAACTTAACCCACATTAGCTTTATAGAGCATTTTTGAAATTGTCTAAACAAAGTGTTCTTATACTAATGAATGATTAATTGAACAATTAAATAAAGGCTTGATCAAAATCTTTTGTGTGGAAAACAAAACAAAGTTTGAATTTCAGATACACCATGCTTGCTTCTGTTTTTGCTTCTTCAGGTAGACAGACAAGGTCTTGCACAGTCATGAGTACATATCAATAAACAATGTTTTGTTGGCTATAAAAATAATTGGGCAGAAGCTACCAAAAATGGATGGACTTACATTCAACTGGACAAATATTATGTAGTGAGGTGATGGGGAACCCTCAAACTTGCTCAAATCCCCATTATCATTGTTTTAAGGTCTGTTTTTCCATACTCACACGTGCATGTTGGAATTTATTAACATAGGTTTTTTACAGCCAGATAGATGCCCTTCATGTCACTAACCTTCACTTGTAAGGTCATATTTCCTCCTGTTCAGACAGGTTTTCAAGGAAGATTGGAAACAGAGGTCACTCTGATATAATGGTGAGGTGGTGTATTTACAACTATCATGCTATGTTAAGACAAAAAAACACCAACACACACACACAAGGCGGCGAGCTGGCAGAAACGTTAGCACACTGGGCAAAATGCTTAGCGGTATTTTGTCTGCCGCTACGTTCTGAGTTCAAATTCCACCGAGGTCGACTTTGCCTTTCATCCTTTCGGGGTCGATTAAATAAGTACCAGTTACGCACTGGGGTCGATATAATCGACTTAATCCGTTTGTCTGTCCTTGTTTGTCCCCTCTGTGTGTAGCCCCTTGTGGGCAGTAAAGAAATAACACACACACATGACTGGCTTGTTTCAGTTTCTGTCTACTCACAAGGCTTTGGTCAGCCCATTTTTATTGTAGAAAACATTTGTTTAAAGTTGAATACAATGAGACTGAACCCAGTACCATGTGATTAAGAAGCGAACTTCTCAACCACACAGCCATGCTTGCACCTATAAATTTGCAATTAAATCTGGCAGGGCATTATAATGTGAGAATAGACACACATGGACTTCAAAGAGTACTTCTTAACTTGAGTAAATGAAGAATGCTTTTCTTAAAGTGCTCAATGAATAATTAAAAGCGTATTAATGAAAGAAAATGTGGTTTAATGTGTAGTGGTGTACAGCCAAGACATCCAATATAGTTCAGCTAATAAAAATTAGAAATGGACATGATTATATATGTGTGTATATATATATACACATACGTGTATGCATGCATACATACACATTCATTCGTTCATACATATATATACACAGGTACATGTATCAATATGTACAATCTTCTACCTCTTTGTGTTCATTTATATGTTCATGAGTATTACCTTCAGTTCATACACACACACAACCACACATGCACAAGTACAAACACATACACATATGCGCACTCAGAAAATAGGCTAATTCTTTATAGAAATATATTTTCTCTTTTCTGTACTTTAATATCTTCAAGCAATTCAGCGAGCCTATTCTTAGATATGAATATAGGAATAAGAAAATATTCATATATTACATTAGCACACACACACACACACACACACACACACACACACACACACACACACACACACACACACACAAAAAGAAAAGAAAAACAGCACAAATAAATGCTTCTATATGCATAGGTATGGTTGAGAAATCTTCAGTTATAACATCCCCACACCAATGCCTTTAGATTCTTCTGAAAAGCACCACTATCCATGAAAAAATTAAAAATAAAACAAATGTTAATTAATAATGGATATTGGAATAATTTAGCAGTCTAAATTATACAACACAGAAACAAAGTCAATACAATAAATGCAAAACTCATAGAAAACACAAGCATACACACTAGACATAGAGTGTGTTGTGTATGAACTAAATGCCTTCTGGCTATAGAATTGATGAAAACGTTATCATCACAAAACCCCATTAAATCGAATACAACATGCATTACACCCAATCATAAACTAAATGTAATGATATATTACAAGAGCACGAAAATTAAAAATCTCATCGACAACAAACCATAAACCAGCATGCAACCAAATAAATTTCAGATGACTAATGTAATTTGTAAATTCAGATAAAAGCATGGAAGTTGTAAACTTCATGACTCCAAGACATAAAAAGTACCACCTTTTCTTCTACCCAGTTGACTATACATTTTCAGTAAGGCAAAGAAACAGAAAAAATACAGATTGCACATCACAAACAAGATGTGTTATCAACCAATTTTTTTTATTGTACATAGGATATCTAAACAACTTGAAGACTAAACAAAGAAGCTAAATTAATAGCAAACCATGATACAAACTTTACATACAGCTTATGTACTGGAGCATCAAAGTAACAAACTTCAATATAATATTTCCCAGTTTTTCTTTTTATACAAGCCTAAGTTCACCTGTCAGAAAAATGACTAGAATGTTCTCAGTCAACACATTTCCATTTTTAATCATAAAAAAGCCATAACAACCACCTGTACTTTCAATATTTCATAAAAAGAGGAAAAAAAAAGGTGGGGCAGATTTTAATATGCTAATGAAGATATTGAGAATTTATTATTTCAACTAAAATGTGGAAGGGAGGAAAAAAAAAAAATTCGTAATAGAAAATTTAAAACATGAGCATAAATGAATGTGAAGAAAAATCTTCAGTTATAAAATTCCTACACTTAGGGCTTTTAGACTCTTCCTGAAGCACTACTGTACAATGAGAAATTAAGAATAAACAAGTGCTAATTAAGAATGGATAATGGAATAATTTAACGGTCTAAATTGTACAATAATATAGAAACAACATTAATACAATAAATGCAAAACCACATAGAAAATACAAACGTACAACACATAAAGTGTATTCAATAGGCTTCTTGTCTATTGAATAGATTCTAAGCTTTTGTACTTGTACATGCACACATATATGCATGGTTGTGTAGTTAAGGAATTAATTTCCAAACCAATGCTTTTGGGTTCACACCAACTTTGTAGCCCTTTTGGGCAAGTGCTTTCCACTATAACCCTGGGCTTATCAAAACCTGGATTTGGTTGACAGAAACTGAATGAGCTTGTATGTGTGGACCTGTGTCGCCTTGTCTTCACATTGCATAATAATTGTGAATACCACTGCCATACAAGCAATGCCTGTCATTTCTAATTTTCTGTGGAAACATGTTTGAGATTGGAAACAGGTGAAGGCTGGCAATAGGAGGGGCATCCAACTATAGAAAATTGACAAATTTCATCATCCATGGTTTCTGCATACATCATGAGATTATAGGTCTGCACTTGGAAGTGCCTTCTCGAATTTGTAGTCCTTAGCAAAGATGTTTTTATTTCTTTTTCTTTTTCTAGGAAGAGCTGCATGTATGCAGGTGTCAGCACCACCAATGTTGTTCAAGTGAAAGACTTTGGCTGCTACAGCTTGACATCATCATCATCACAGACATTGCTGTTAGACTACAAAGAGCAAATACTGAATCTGCAGTATCTTTTCTGATACTCTAACAACTCTTCTCAATCCTGGACAGGTATGTTATGTATTGACCCCACAAGGATAAAAGACAAAAATGGGATCAGCTGGAGTCAAACCAAATCCTGACTCTTCAATGATTGTCAGTTTACCACCTGCAGTATAAAATCTAAGTACATAATAACTACATGCATATATATATTTACTTATATACATACATGCATGTGTATAT
>NC_068990.1:40470105-40474562 GCF_001194135.2 Octopus bimaculoides | reverse complement strand
ATAAATACAAAAAAGGGTTTTGTATGATCGTGTATAGAGGAATATATTATTTTATTTAAAAGAGTTCCAACTCTGTCTGTTTTTTATGTTTTATTTATATTCTTGTAAAATTAATGTGGGATATAGAATATGGAATATATAATATAAAAATGGATGGTACAATGAAATGAAGTATTGAATGTCTTATTGAATATATGAAATATTGAGTGTTCAATATAAAGAATTAAATATATAAAGGCGAATATGTATTTTCAATATATATATATATATATATATATATATATATATGTGTGTGTGTGTGTTTGTGTGTGTGTTATCATCATCATGATATAGCATTCATATTCCTTGTTGGCATGATTAGATGGCTTGACAGGGGCCACACCAGATTCCATAGTCTCTTTCTGGCCAGGTCTCTACAGTTGGATGCCCTTCCTAACACCAACCACTTTACAGTGTATACTGGATGCTTTTTACATAGCACCAGTACTAATGCTTTTTATATGCATCAGCACCAGTGCTTTTAACATGACACCAACACCAGTGGTTTTTATGAGGCACTTTGGTTTTAGGATAGCAGTTCTGAATGGGTCTTCTTGAGTACAGCAATGCACCACATACCTTGGTCCTTTGAGATCTTCCTTGTAAGGCCCAGCCTTTTAAGAACGGATGTTTCTTGGGAGGTTCATTATGCCAATAATAAATAACACATACATTGGTTCAATACCTTTTCTTTATTGTTCGTCAATTGGTTAAATATCTAACCAACTAACTAATTGATTATTTGCTCAAAATGCTGGTTAAACAATCAATTGGTTGTTTGAAGGCATGTCATTGAATAGTGACTAAAGGACTTTGATGTTTAACCAATTACCTTAAACAAATGATTGCTTAGGTATTGAACTGATTGGCTAACAATAAAGAAGTAATATTGAACCAGTGCATGTGTTATTTTACTGGGGTAATGACCCTCCTAAGACAACAAGATTTGTTTCAACACACACATTCATATCAAGAATCTTGCAAGCCAAATACATAATCGATGTGTATGCATAATATATATGTGTGTTTGTGTATGTATATATGTATGTGCATATATGTATGTATATATGTATACATGTATGTGTATGTATGTCTACATGTGTGTGTGTATGTATATATATATATATATATATATGCATATATTTATTTATATATGTATGTCATGTCTATATATTAGACACTCCAGAATAACAAAACACACACATACATATGGACATATATTTACATATATATATATATATATAATGAAAATATATGACCACACACATTTATAGGGCCATTAAGACATTCAAACAAAAATCATTCTCTGCAACTCACAATTTCCCAAATCAATACATCTATGCATAGAATTGCAAAAATTTCACAACATAAAAAGAAATGCACTAGAACACTATATTATAAAATCATTCAATAAATTCCTTGAAATTTACGTGATACAGATAAAGTCAGGAACATTTCTGCTATGGATGCTGGAAGTTTGTTTATGTACATCCCAGTGATAGAAACTCTCAGTATAGTCCTAGATAATGTACATACACATTTGACACTAAAATCATCTACGACCTCAGGTTCTGTAACATCCTGAAGTACATGACAATTATGAGTTCCTTCTCATGCCCATATTTTCATCTTTCCAAATGTTTAATGTGGGAAACAAAGTTGTTATCAGGTAAAAATCCCACTGTCTGTACCAGGTACGAGCACAATGTATTTTATTTTGATAAAAATGAACAAGGAGTTAGTTTATAGACAATGTGGAAAAGAACTTTATCGTTACATGATAAACTAATATGATAACACTCTGCAATTCATTGATTTGGATGTAAGTATAAGTATTAAGCCATATAGTATCTCTGTATAGACTAGAAAAAGAAGAAAACAAAACTATGTGAATCCATGCACAGAGTGAATGTCCACAGAGATATAAAATATTTGTAGTCAACTCCTTACCTACATGTAAGACAAACGTCAGTTACCTACAGGTATCCCACTAAATTTGTGGACCATGCCCTAGAACAATACAAGATCAAATTTAACCACACTGATAAAACATACCTAGCACCGACAAGGTTACCAATAACTGTTTGTAGTTTTTTCTTCTGGTGTTAGGGAGAGAAAGATTTTCAAATCTTACTGGATTCTCATCCAAGATGTCTAGATGAATTTGACCAATCTCAAAGAAACAAGCAGCCAGTCTATTTATATATTCAACAATTACAGTAACTACAAAAACTAGGGCTACTAATTTGCATACCATAAGTGTTAGCACTTTTTAAAAGATCAGGATCCTGCTAACAGGGATCTCAGTCCAGACAGTATCTCAAAGTATGATAGAATATATGAAACCTAAATAGTACCTACACACACACACACACACACACACACACAACCACACGCACATGTATACACACACACATATGCAGGTGCTAGATCACTGACCACTACATTTATATTTTTTTCTCCTTGTTTCTCTCCTTATTTCTTTCTGTGTTCCTTTCAGTTGAAGAGTGTAGCTTGAAACATCAAAGACTTTCTCTATTCCTGAACGTTATACTAATACATCCATTTGTTGTTTACACCACCTGTCTTCGTCTGTTGTTTATTTTGTAAATTCTCCCATATATATATATATATATATATATATATATATATATTACATAGAAGTATAAATTTGCTCCGTAGCTATTCTTTCTCTCCTGCAGTCACCCACTATTTCTCCCCACCTTTCTTTTATCATCATCTCTCCACTGCCTTTCTATTTGGGATCCCCTCACTGCATCACCACCTAGGATGCTTTCACAACATTCACACTCTGCTGTTGTCCTTCTTCCTACCTCTATGGGACCCTACAGTGTGTTTTTTCCTCCTTATACTCACCCACTGCACTCTCAACTTCTATATCTTTTTTCTTTCTCTGCTTCCTCTCCACAACTTCTCTTTTTCCTCTATTCCGCATCTCACCTCCCTTAGTCTACTTGCACAACCTGAACACTTTCCTTTCCTTCAACAATTCTCCACCCCAGTCTATTGCTCTCTTCCGATACCCTTTCCCACTCACCATTCTATATTCATCCTTGTGTAGGATTATCCCAGACTATTCTACAGTCCACACTGTTATTCTTCCACTCTAATCTTTCACTTTTCCCTATAACCCCTGTCCCCAATCCCTTTCCTTTCTTCAGTTCTCTTCCATACACTTCACTCCCCAATTAGTGCCTACCCTGCTACACTGTTACTCTCTCAATTACCAATTTTATCACAAGTGTAAATCTGTCCCTTTCATCTTACCTTCCTCGACAATCACTTGCTCTCTTTTCTACTCCAGTTATTGGGGTCAATTAAGAGCCTTACCCTTGCAAGTTAGATAGCAATTATCAATAGTGCTAATGCCACAAAAAGAAGAACACTCTTGAAAGCGGCTAGCCTTAGGAAGGGCATCCAACCATAGAAACCAAGCCATAGTACACACTAGAGTAAGACCCAGTTTCTGACTTGTTAGATTCTGTCAAACCAACAGGGAAACCAAACATTAAGTGATATTTTTGATGATGATGATGATGACACATGGATATGCACACATGCATAGATATATCCATGCATTTTATATATTATACGTAATTTTCTATAGTATTCATATATGTGTATGTATGTGTGGGCATATGCATATGTGTGTACATATATTTACACTCATATATACACATTCATAAACATGCACACATACATAAACACACACACGTAAATCATATTTTTCTCTGTCATTTCATTCATTTTCATACATATATACACACACACACTTGGCTCTTATAGATTTAAATATTTCATATAAATACTCTTGTTTGAACATATATATCCAGTGTGATCTCTCTCTCTCTCTCTCTGTCTCTCTCTCTCTCTCTCTGTCTCTCTCTCTCACTAATATTTAAATAGATAAGACACAGCCACCACCCAGCTCTGAATACAAGCCTAACCCATTAATATCATTTAAAAAGTCTGTTTGACAAGGTGCCTGATGTTTTCATAATTATTTCCTCAATGACACTAAGAAAATGTTAATTATGATAATAACAATAGAAAATGTTATCACATGATGCTGCTAATGTACAACATAGAGTTTCTAGAAGTTTCAATAAAATTGCTAGAATTTTCTTCTTTAGAATTATTTTCCTGTTGTGAAGAATGGAAAATATAAAATATTCAGAAAATATATATTTTAGACTGACTCAAAGAATTTTGATCTGCATCTGCTGTAGGCTTGGCAGTGTGATTAAAAAGCTTGCTTCCCAAACATGTCTCACCACACTGCACATTGGGAAATTATCTTTTACTATAGTGTCAGGCCAACCAAAGACTTGCAAGTGTTTTTTTTTGAAGCTGAAAAAAACAGAAGCTCATCATATATATATATATATATATATATA
>NC_068990.1:40466450-40469286 GCF_001194135.2 Octopus bimaculoides | reverse complement strand
ATATATATATATATATATATATATATATATATATATATACACACAATATATATATATAGGAAAAAAACTTAAAAAACAACTTACAAGAGCAAAATTCACATCAGAGAATAAAAGAGAATTTTCTGTAAAGAAATGTGGAGACAGAAGATGTGGAATATGCAACATCAATAACTACAAATATATAGACAGTGACATCCACATAAAATTTAAGAGTGAATTCTTATTCACAATAAATGCAAATATGAACTGCAAGACATGAAACCTCATATACTGCATTACTTGCCCCAAATGCAAGAAGAATTATATTGGCAAAACCAATGCAGACAGCACATCCGACAAGAAGAGCTATGGAAAATTCCACTGAGCAAACATTTGGAAATATGTGGAGAAGGAAAATTCAAAATCTTCCCCTTCTAGAAATGCCCAAGGAATGACCCAAATGCCCGAAAAACAATGGAGCTATATTTCATAAAGAAGTTTGTATCAAAATTAAACGCTTGATAAAAGGAGACATTTGAAATATGTGAAGCATTGAGCCCAGTGCTTAACTGGTACTTTATTTTATCAATCCTAAAAGGAGGAAAGATAAAGTTAACCATGGCAACCACATGGCAAAATTTAACCATGGCAAAATTTTCATGTAGAATATAAAAGAACCAACACAAATGCTGCAAAGTATTTTTTTCCAATGCTGTGATGATTTTTCAACAGCACTAAATATTTCTAATTTAGGTATGAAGCTAGCAGTCTTGGAAGGTGTTAGATGGTTGCTTCAACCCCAGTACCTGACTGGTACTTTACTTTATCATTCCAGAAAGGGTGAAAGGCAAAGTTGAAATTGATGGAATTTGCATAATAATAATAAGTAGAATGATGATATAGAAAACTGCATTACTTGGCAGTGCAAGGAGTCTCCACAAAAGCCTTGAGATTTTAATAGAATGTATCACGAGAAGTGAACAGCTACTACATTTTTCATACTTCCAACAGCAAACTGTATATGTTAGATATTATAAGAATAATAATGATTTCAATGTGTTGTTGTTGTTGTTGTTGACACTCTGTTGCTTACGACGTCGAGGGTTCCAGTTGATCCGATCAATGGAACAGCTTGCTCGTGAAATTAACGTGCAAGTGACTGAGCACTCCACAGACACGTGTAACCTTAACGTAGTTCTCGGGGATATTCAGTGTGACACGGCTGACCCTTTGAATTACAGGCACAACAGAAAAAGGAAGTAAGAGTGAGAGTAAGTTGTGGTGAAAGAGTATAGCAGGGTTCACCACCATCCCCTGCCGGAGTTTCGTGGAGCTTTAGGTGTTTTCGCTCAATAAACACTCACAACGCCTGGTCTGGGAATTGAAACCGCGATCCTATGACCGTGAGTCTGCTGCCCTAACCACTGGGCCATTGCTCCTCCACAATGATTTCAATAGTAATAATAATTTCAACAAAAATAACTGTTTGTATTTTAGGTACAAAACCAGTAAATTTGAGTGTGAGGGGTTAGTTGATATCAATAATGATAATGTAACAACATGAAATAATAGGTTCAAATCTTACGTTAGTTATTATTGTATAACCTTGACAAGTTTGATAACACTTCTTTCCTACATATGCCTGACTGACAATTACTGACTTCATTGGTTAATGGTAGAAATGGTATCCAACTTATAAAAAAGTTAAACCAATTTAAACCATCTTTTACATATTAAGACAGAAATGATGGCGATGATGATAACGAAGATTGTAATGATGATAATTGTGGTGATGGAAGGCATCGGTTCGAGAGAGAGTGATGGATTTGTCTTTAATTCATCTTAACATTAGAGTTAAAATAGTCAGCCCCGTGGATCGACTGGAGTTTGTAACAGGATTAATTATTTAATTCATCCAACTGAAAGAAGTGATTGTTCATTAAGGATTGCTATATTTCAACAACTAGCTCCCTGACCACCCATCTCCTTATAATCATCCACTTTAGCAACTTATCTCTCTCTCTTCATCTCATTTCAACCTCCTTTTATTGTTATTCTGAAATTGTTCTCTGGTTAACTCTGTAAATTAGAAACTAAAAGAAATATCATAATGCCGAATAAAAGAGAGCGAGAAAGAGAGAACTGATCTAGTCATGGCAATGATGCTGTATTGGTGATGTAGTGGTGGTGGTGGTGGTGGTGGTGGTGGTGGAAGTAGTGTAAAAGTAATCGCCTTGTATGTAATTCAGGATAATTTGTTGTATATTTTTCCAAACTAACACTTGGTCTGTCTTCTCATAAAAAGATATTTACATTATATGTGATTTTATGTGTGTATGTAGATGAAAGGTTTAGTGTAGTGCATGTATGGTGTATGTTTGTTTGTTTCTTATTGATGTTGTGTCTTAAACTGCCAGAGTTTTATATCCATTTAGATAATGGGGAATGTGTCTATAGTACTCAAGATTTCATCGAATTACAATCAACTTGCTCTTGGGCAAGTTTCTTCTCCTTTATCTTTAGAAATTTACAAAAAGCTTCTTGTTATGTTTTGCTTTATTATTATTATTTTTTTCACACACACACACACACACACACACACACACACACACGCAAAATGTATGTGTATTTTTTCTGCCACTTCAGTTTCTTCTCACCCACACCTGCTCCATACTTTCATGTTTAATCAACTTACTATTTTTTTTTTTATGTGTATTGGGGAAAAATATATAATACTTGATATGAATTGAATTACATGCTCACATGTAGTGATATAAACTTATAAATGGTGAGTAAAATATCATACATACACACATACACACACACACACACATATATATATATATATATATATATA
>NC_068990.1:40452602-40466340 GCF_001194135.2 Octopus bimaculoides | reverse complement strand
TATATGTATATATACATTTGAATGCACATGCATGTGTAATATGTGCATATGAAATGCTTATGTGGGATTGTGGGGCAAGAAAGTGGTGTGGGGCGTAAAAGTAATAATTTTTGACATACCCTCCACTCAACATTGTACCCTCATTACTTGTTTTGTTGTGTTTTTCTTAGATAAAATCATTTCTAAATTTCTTGTTTTCAGGGTAAAGGGAAATGTATATATATATAACTGCAAAGTTTCTCTTCCCCCACCTTTCTCTTATAGATTAGATTGTAAATATCATATCAATTAGAAAATAGATATTATTTTTGACATTTTCTTTATAACTCACATATGGGCTGTGTGTGTGTGTACGTGCACATATGTGTGTAAATGTCTCATTGCATTTGTCTTAGTGCATATCTCTGTTTAGTCTATCTGTACACATTGTTTTCAGAATTGCGTGGTTTTTCTACCCAAGGTTTTTAATTTAGTATTTTTATCAAATCTGTTTTTTCTTTATGTTTCAAAAATTATCTGTAGTTTCTTTGAATATACAAAAGTGGAAGGTGAGTTTATATTTAATATTGTGCAGCCATCTGGTTCACCAGTCCGCAGTCAAATCGTCCAACCCATGCTAGCATGGAAAGTGGACGTTAACCAATGATGATGATGATTATGAATAGCAGTCAGTATATTGCTGGTACTGCAACAGAAGTGAGTCACATCATCAATTGGTTATTTAGTGTAACATTTATCGACTATATATCATCAGAAAGTATACCAACAGAAAATTTAGTGATGAAGTGTCTGTCTCTCCAAGCAACATTTATCAGAAGGTTTGAAAGACGTACACCAAGGTAGCCCGAAATTCCTCAGCTAATCAGTGTAGGTAATGTTACTTCTTTTGAGGAGCTGCGAATTTCATCGCTCAGCTTGCTAGAAAGAGCAGAGAGATCTTTCTAACAACCACACTCTACTGGCTTCAGTAAGGAAAAGACATATTAAATAATACAGTCAAACATGTCACTAAAATGATCAGGTAGGTAATCACAGCTGGGACACTTTAGAATATAGTCTGCTCAAATCAAGGCTGACCTAGGAATAAAAGAACGATAGAAATAACTAATGTACTCATAGTATTCATTGTGAGGTAGACCAGACCATTTGAAAGTTAAATATTTTGGCCTTAAAGAAACATTTAAGCCATTTTAACAATAGGACCACATCCTTTATCTGACCTAGCCAATTGTGACAATTGTTTTTTTCTTAAATATGAACAGTAAATTCAATACTGGCACAGTTTGGCCTTAAATAAGTTACCCAACCAAGTACTTGAGTAGTGCATGTTTTTTAGATTATTTACCTTATTACTGATACACTTTTCTAATCATCTTTTCAGACTCTATTTCTACATATTTGAAGTACAATCCCAATTTTAACATTCAGCTCACCCTAACATGCACAAGATATTGAATGCAAGACCATTTACGAAATCTTCCATATTCAGTCAATTATTTGTGACATATGCCTGCTCTAGTAAAAATGAGCAGAGTTATTAAATATCAACAGCTTTAAAAAAAAATAAAAAAAACCTTTCAGTTTCTATTATACTTTTGTTTCCAATACAGACTGTAAAACTGAGTTTCTAGCATTAGACTTCCAACAAGAAAGTAACAATGTAAAATGAACATTCTTGGAAAATAAAATAACTGGTACAATTTTTTTTTTTTTATATAGATTTGTTTTAAATCAACATTACTAAAATCTTTTATTTGTTTTGTGCTAGTGTTGTGACTGCTTACCAAATGGATCTACCCATATGTGTGTGTGTGTGTGTGTGTGTGTGTGTGTGTGCGTGCGTGTGTATTTATATATATATATAATAAACTTTAGATAGATCAACCTTTTTACATTGTATACTGAAGAAGATAGGTTCCCACCAAGCTATCAAGTACAATCCTTAGTCATGTTTGTTTTATAACCAGACATGGCAGAAATAGCATGAATTTCAAAGCTAAGTAAACAATGTGTATGAGTGTAAGTATGTTTGCTCTTCAACTTAATATTAATATATATATATATATATATATATACATATATATATATATATATATATATATATATATATATATATATATATATATATATGTATATATGTATGTATGTATATATGTATGTATGTGTGTGTGACTGTGGGGTACGTTATTTGAAATAAGCTGTTTGATTAATTCTTTAACTACCAATGGGTGCTTAAATTTATTTTGCCATCTTTGATAGTTTGATCAAGTGAATTATGTTTGATTAGGATTTATCAACTAAGAATTGAGAAAAATATTATATTTATTATTTTTATTACTTTTTTTTTTGTACTAAATTGTTGGAGACAATAGCATGACTGACCAAAAAATCCACATGATATTTAATAACTCTATGTTCTCAGTTCAAATCCTAGCAATGTAGAATTCTTTTTTAAATCACTTTAGTCTTAATAAAGTCAGGACCAAGTAAATTCAACAAAACTTGATCTGGTGCTTTGTCAAATGTCATTATTTATTATCATTTTAGTTATGGATTTCTGTAACATTTAAAGAAAACTATTTTCCAGTTTCACCTTCAAATATAGGTCAGGTTAGAGATTTTAGAAACAGCTGTGACAAACTGAAAAATTAACTTTTAGAAATATTAGATACTAATTAACTTTTAAGACCTGATGTTAATTTATTTCATATATTTTTTTAAGGGTGAGTAACCAATTTGATGGTGGTGGTGGTGTGGGCTTGACACCATGGTAATGTTATGAAAGGATGTGTGACGCTGGTAGTTATAGATGGAGATGCCAAGAAATTGGGGTGAAGGAGAATAAAAATGATGGAAAGCATCAGATATATTGTATACGTAACTTTGGTATTGATTCTTAGTTGTAGCCATTTTGCACATGAACCTCTTGGAAGGAACAAATGTCCTAATTGTCATTTCTGTCTTTCTTTTTCATAATATGGCCTATGACCACTTAATTACTTGCTCAACTAATTCATATTTATCATACTATTATCTGGTAGTCTAATTGATTGTTTTTTATTAGAAAATAAATTATAATTTTAGTTTTAAGAAATAATGTCTCTATTCTTAATTTCTTTTAAATATGGTGTTAATTATTTACCAGTGAAACTGACAAGCTGAAGATTTTAAATGAATTATTATTTATTTTTATGAGTGAGTGATATGTGAGATAATTTACTTAGTTATTGTGGCTCTGGCTTTAAAGCCAAAATAGTTTATATCATATGTTCTCTCACTGAGACTAAGTTGCCGTGTATCTTTAGCAAAATGACCTATTTTTAATTAGACAACATGGATGAATACACTGCAACAGGCAGGAAACCATTTCTTGTGTATAAATAATGAGATCTCATCTTGAAGATAGATATACCATAGTCTTATGGAGTATTAATGCCATGAGGTTAAAGAAACTGGATCACTCTATTGCTAGTTGATTCTTAAACTACCATCTCAGCCAAGTTAGTTGAAAATCGATGATACCACAACTTCTGTTTTATGAAAAAAATACTCGTTCCAACAATTTTAAAATGGAAATTGAATTATCATTTAGCCCATGTCTTTTATGTTGTTGGTGAAATAAATTAGCTATAAAACAAGTGAAAACCCCAGTCTCAGGTTGATGGCTTTTCTCAATAGTTATAGTTGTTATACAAATCATTTCTAATCTTAACTGTGATGTGGCCTTTAATCAACAATCTTCATTTTGCCAGCTTTAGTCTTCCTAATCCAAAATATATGCTAACCATCACTTGCTCGAAAATTGTCAAACATAATTTTATTTCAACTATTTGAGAAAGTAATAATTGATAACAATGTCCTATAAACATATCAAAAAGTTCAATAGAAACTAAAGAACAAAATATATGATGTTAGACTGATCTATAAAATATTATGAAGCCTAATGATGTTAGTGATAAGTTAAAGTTTATAACAAAAATCCACTTGGCAGGTAATTAAATCATTTTACAGTTGTAAGCACACAAGTGACACACATCTATTCTTAAGACATTTTACTATTTTATCAGAAAATATCAGTTATTATATCCCTACACACCATAATTCTTTGTAAATTAAGGATTAATGATAGTTTTGTAAGACAAAGATACAGAGTAGTGTATAATATCTGTAGATGTAGAGTGATGAAATAAAATATTATTTATTACCTGTAGAGGTTTTCCTGCAGACTTGCTCTTGGAGTGAACAGTATCCATAGAGTTGATAAAATCTGGGTCCTTATGTAAGTTTCATTCCTAGGATTGTTGCCTTTGACAGGATAATAGGAAAAGAAGGGATCTTTGTATTTTTTGTTTTAGTTTATATTTCTTTTTAACATTGTTTTTACACCTTATTTCTTTTTGTTATCCATTTTCACTTTCTTTCTTCCTGGCTTTTATTTATAGGTTTCTATTGTTTGCACACCTGGAAATAAAAGACAAAGAGTTATTATTGTGGTTATTTAGATTTGATATTGTTGTTGCTGGTATTTTTCCTAAATTGACTAGAGATTGGTTTTATGTTAATTAATTATATTATAATTTTGGCTGAAACTCAAACGAGCTATACACATTATACAAGCTTGCATAGAGATAATAATGCAAACACATAAAGAACAATACACATTTACACACAATGGCACATACATGATAATGATACATCAGACACTTGTACACATATATGCACACATATACATTAAATAACACATACATATAAGTAGAGAAACACACATACATACAAAAGTGTGTATTGAATGAGACAAATGTGTGTATTTAATGGCATACGCATTCAGAATCACACATACACATACATCTATACACTGATGCACAAGTATATGAATAAAATCAGACTCAGACATACGTATATACAATGATAAACATGCATACATATGTACATTGACACATACACATTAAATGAGACATTATAATATATATTCTACTGATTCACTTCCAACGTTAACTGTAACTGTTCTGGTATAAACCTGCCATTTTGTCAACTCTCTAAACTTGTCTCCTTGTAAAAGAGTAATTGTAATTTTTATAATTATTGTAAGCAAGAATCTATAATGAGGGGCACTTAATGGGAGAGGATGGAATGGAGCTGTGAATGTGATTAGTTTATATGATGGTTGATATTAAGTTCCATAGAGTAGAGGAAGTGTTACAGGCAAGCTGTGTGTAATAATATGCTTTAGATTTCTCGTTATTTTGCTTTATATAGGTAGAAACTCTGTACTGTCTCAATCAACCCATGAATGCAAAGTAGTGTATTTTACCTAACTAATCAATGAAGAACTGTGGAGGTCAGTGTATGGTAGATTTCTGAAATGTATACCCACCTTAAAGGGTATCTTGTTACATTTTAGGGTAACGGTTTAAAGATAAGGCTGTGATAGTAAGAACCAAAAGATTCACATAAAGTATTAGTTATAGTATTGGTAGAGAGAATGAACTGTGAGAATTTTTAGAATATCCATGAAGTTGAAGGTTCGCTTTTTTGGATTTTGCCAACAATGTCAGATCTCAAAGGATATGTTTCATGACCTCAGTAGCGGAGTTTATGTAAGTGATCCTTGAAGAAGTGTCAGCTATTGATAGGATATAAAGTATTTTCCTTATGTTTATTTTCATCATTGTTGTTTGTGATGTGATTTACTGATAGTTACCCTCTTTTTTTTTTACTAGTGATAACCAAACTGATTGTCTCATTAGCTTACTTATCAACCTGTACTCATCTCTCTTAGAAATTAGAAATAACGAATGATCCAGTCATTTTGGAATAGTGGATATCTTTAAGACATGCAAACCAGTAGAAATAAATAACAAACTGAAGATGACTTGAGGATATGGAATAACTAGCTAACACAAAGATAGAGAATGAATAGAAATGATAAGTTTTAGTCGAGTTGGTAACCTGGAAATACAAGACTAAGTGATAAGCAACCAAAATATGCATCTGTCTCGTAATGCATTGCATTTGTGTAACTCTTGGTGTATATTTTTTGAGACAAATCAGCCTGTTTCAAGCTGTTTGCAATAAATGGTTAATCTGGTTAATCTATTTTATGAATCATGAATCAATAGTGCATTATAATGTGATAGAAGCCATGAACCATTCAGTCAACCATTTAAGACCTTACCAACTCAACAAGTTGCAGCCCTTTTCATACAATATAGAGTACAAGTAATTATTTGTAAAAGGAAACCCAGAGCCAAGAACACTAATGACTTTTTTTTTGTTTGAAGGGAGGCTGTAAATAATATTTTAAGAAACATGTGATGCACTTTGTAGGAACAGAATAGGTAAGTTTGAAGGAGTCATAAATATAGAGAGTAGTTGTAAATCAATATTAGTTCATTTTGTTTTTCTGCAAGATTGGGGAAATGTTATAACGAAGTCAGAAAGATTATAACAATCAACACAAACTGGACAGATAGCTAAGCCAGTGGTATGAGAAATAAACCTAGCATTTGTAGTGACATTGAGGGATTTAGCTGTATATAGATCATGCTTAGAATGACTGTACTGTATCACTGCTTTCATGTTATGTTAATCAGTTGGATCTTTGATAAGTTAAAGGTGACTAGGTTATTGCATCCCAATTTGAGTGTGTTTTTTAGGCAGAGAAAATCTGGCAGGGACGTCTAAGCTATGGATGGTGTAAGTATGTCCAGAAGGAAGGAAGATTGAAAGTTGGTATTATTCATATTGAAGAATGCATGGTTAGAAATAATAGCAAATAGACTGTTGTTATGTGGGAGATGTAAGTTGGCTAGTAGAGTGGCATTGATACAATGTGGTTGTGAGAGATCTCTGCAATGCTCATTGCAATAGCACAGTTAAATGGAAATCTCCAAGCCAAATGGATCTTGTCCGTAAGCAGACAAATTCACTTGAATGTTCTTAACTCAGAAATGACAAGAATTCATCACTTTGATTGGGGTTTAACAAGTTGGCTTTCTCAAAAGTTATCATGTGAAAAAAAACCCTCCGTTATCTGATGTAGGAAAGACAAATTCAAATAGACCAGGTTATACAGAAACCATACTGTTAGTAACTGGAGAGCAAGAGCAAGAGAGGGAGAGAGAGAGAGTGGAGGGTAATGAATTGATTTTCTATGACAATTTCTATAATCTTTGAGATGCTGGATGTGCATGAAATAGAACAAGAGCTCAAAGAGAATCAAGCACATCATTACATATTTCCTTAAACTGATATAAATTCCTATATAGACAGAAAAAAATGTAAAATTTTATTTGTGTTAAGAGTTGAATTTAGAGTGTACTGGATGAGACAAAATTAGGAAAGATCTCTTTGTTAGATTGGCCAGAAAAATTAAAAGGCTTTGGTCGGCATTAGTTTTTATCTTGAAATCCAGTAGATGACTTGTTAAGCTCTCAACTAAAGAATTATTGCTTTGTATTATATCACCGGTACTCTTCCATTTTCTCTTATGCCCAAGTAAATGTGCTAAACTCTTCTTTTTATATAACAGATAAATAATTTAATAGTTGGATAAATTAATTATATAATGATAAAGATAATTCATATTGTAGTGACGTATTGTAGGGAGTCATAAGGATGCTTGTATGCAATTTTGCATCTGATGGGATGTTACAATATATTTACTGTCAAGCATTTTGGATAGATCTTAACACTGTTTTTTCTGGTTTATATGTAGTGGGTTGTAAACATAAATGTAGAAATCATCATAATTATCATCATTGTTTTATATCTGTTTTTCATGCTGACATGAGTTGGACAATTCAACAATATTCAATGGGTTAGAGGGCCACATCTTGCTCCAGTATCTCAATTTGGCTTCCATGGTTACTATAGCTGGATACCTTTCCTAACACAAAATATTTTACAGAGTGTACTGGATGGAATTATTTTTATGGCACCTATATCATAGAGGTTGTGTCACCATCAGCAAGACTAAAATGCTCTCTCAAACCTGAGTTGTTGCTTGAATCAGTTACCGATCACATACAGGATGTATGGGGGAATTTTGTTGCACTAGCAACATTGAAATCATATTGCAGCTTGCAAAGTGAATGACAGCTCCTATGATGAATGCAACAGATATATTGTTTTGTGAGGATGATAATGAAGAGAATAACATTGCAAACAGTGCTGGGGTAGGAGTAATGGAAATAAAAAGTAGGGAAGGGGGAGAGTAATTATTAGGGAATAGTGTGATGGAGAGTGGTTATGGTAATTGGCTGGGTTAATTAAGAGGGAACGGTGATGGCAAAAGTCAGTTGTCTGCCATGCCAGCATGGTTTAAACAGTTTGTCAGGGTCCAATACAGTTCTTCTTGGAGTTACATAAGTTTATTTTTAAAATATGGTGGTAAGAGAGATACTAATAGCAACAGTGTTAGAGAGATGGATATTAGAAGGAAAAGTAAGAAGTAGTGTCAAGGGATTAGTGAGACGCAGCAGAAATTATATGGACTTGGCTTGGAAATTTTGCCATACCCTCCATATTTGCCTGACCTTACACCTTCAGATTTCTACCTGTTTGGGCCTCTTCAAAATTCATTGAATGGACAGAGCTTAAACTTTGAAGAGGATGTAAAAATATACCTGGAAGCATTTTCCCTGAGTAAAAAACGAAATTCTTTGAACAGGTAATAATGTTATATCTGCCCACCTGATTGCAGAAGATAGTTGAACAAAACAGTAATTATGTCATTGATCGATTAAATCAGTTTGTGTTTAAAATCTGTGTCTTATTTTAACTTAAAAATCCTAATGGACTTTTGGGCAACCCTATACATGTGTGTAATGTGCCTACCTTTTCCAGAATTCAAACAACAGGTCACAAAGATAACATATATACATATATATTGGCCTAAATGCAATATACTTAGGCAGCTTTTGCAAAGGTAACAACAGTTTTGCTCTTCAACTTCTGTATGCATTGTATCTTTATGGAAAAGGTCATGATTTAGCAACAGAAAAAATATTTTTGTTGATTAGGAGCATTATATTTATTATAAATGTTCTTAAATTAAGAAAAAAAAATGTCATTATGACTTCAGTTTACATTTCTATTTTTAACATCTATTATTACTATTCTGCAGTAAAAGTAATTACATTTTCCCATGTATTTAACAGAATTTTTGTTAGTTTGGCTTTACACTATATTTTAATCAGTGTTGTCTTTAAATTTAAAATGATTCTCCCACTCTGCTCTAGGAAGTTGTTATCTTGTATACTGTAACTTTAGTTATCAGTAAATTATTTGATGGCAAATATTAGAGCTTTTTGGAGATGTGTAACCAAGGCTGTCTCTTGACTTATCTATCATGATGATAATCATCTTCATAATTTGAATATCATGAGGCTTGATTGCTTGACAAAAAAAATGGGGTTATATTACCTAATCCAAAACCAACTTAATTATAACAGCAACAGGGTACTCTGCACCCTATCCAGAATATGTAGGTCAATGAGGAATTAGACAAAGGTTAAAGTTTATCAGGAATTCTATTAGAAAAATTTAACTATTGATACTATGGTAACCTAGATATGATATGTGCTTTAATTGCTTTTTTTTATATATATAAAGTTAAGTTGAGCTGTAAATACTTCAAACTTGACTGTTGCATATAAAGTCATCATCCATCAATAATAACCGCACTATCCCATCCAAAGATACCCTCATCTAGTTGCAAATGAAGGTTACATCAAAAGTAATTAAATCCACGAAAAAGATGACATCATGAGATGTGTGCCACACCCAGGTACAGTGAAGAAACTAGATCTACTTTTAAGACTAATAGAATCGTAAAAATCACTAACTTAGAGAAGCATGATGGCATCCTGAAACCCTTAAATTTAATTACTATAATAATTGATAGCAGCAATCAAACTAGCTCACCAACAGGCTTCATTCACTAAGACAACATTAAGGTTTTGAAATACTAAGAACAAATAACAATACAAGATGACATTTTGTTTTGAGAGAACCAAAATTAGCAGCAAGACAAGTGGCACCTTAAAACACATAGATCTAGTGAAATGATATGGTTATATATAAAGATTTGCTAAAGGCACGTATGTTAACCTTTATGATGTGTTAAGTCTATGATCAGAAATTTCTTGAGTGTAGTTTTGAGATCAAGTTAAAGTAATACTATGTTCACGTTTACTTTATCAAACATTTTTTCACAGAGGTGCTATCTCTAATTTGATGGTTTTACTAACTATATAAATTTACCATTTGTGTTACCCCTTTCTTTTTAGATTACAAATGCATTTGTTTACTTTTGTTGCTGTTAATCATGATGGTGGAAAGGATGAGGGTGTTAATAACGAAGAAACCAAGTGTCTAAATTATATGAAGGGGAAAGAACTACATTTGCACCTACTCCCTGTGTTTGCATTACAAAATAACTGTTAGCATGCCAAGCAAAAAAATCTCAACATTCATTTATTGCAAATATACAAATGATAAATTTGGTTTATTTAATTCATACATAATAAAATACACCATTTTGAGCGTTTTTGAGCGAGATCGTTGCCAGTGCCCCTGGACTGGCTCTTGTGTGGGTGGCACATAAAATACACCATTTTGAGCGTGGCCGTTGCCAGTACGGCCTGGCTGGCCTTTGTGCTGGTAGCACGTAAAAGCACCCACTACACTCTTTGAGTGGTTGGCGTTAGGAAGGGCATCCAGCTGTAGAAACTCTGCCAAATCAGATTGGAGCTTGGTGTAGCCATCTGGTTTCACCAGTCCTCAGTCAAATCTTCCAACCCATGCAAGCATGGAAAGCGAACATTAAACGACGATGATGATATAGTGTGCATGATGGATTAACAGAGAATCTTGCTTCTCACAATATAGAAATATTTCTGGTGACACTAGCAGACAAAATGGAAAAGGTGTTACCCCAGAGGATAGCGAGGGAGATGTGCGGGAACAGCCCCTCTGACTCATGGGTCTTGCACTTGTAGACAATCTCTGCCCTGATAGTGGGGAGCAGGGATATGACTATTGGAGGTGGGGAGGGTGGGGGCAAGAATGTCGGAGGTCTTAACTCCCACAGGCTCAGCCATAGACCTGTCAGAGAGCAACCAATACCTTGACAGTTTGCTTTTCTCAGTCTGATGGGCAGCAGCGCCTGGGCTAGTAGCTGACAACTCCAAGTTGCCACTGGAGAAGGTGTCACAGCATGTGGCATCCCAGATGAGGGGCCTACCACCACAGAATGGGAAAACTGTCATATTGTCCAGCCTTTTACCATCCCTTTGGCTTAGCCCCACTGGCTTGAGTTGGGAAGGGAGGCATGTGGTGTCCAGGCTATGCTTTATGATCTTGTCAAGGGCAGCATGGTATGGCATGGAAGGATAGTGTATGGAGGCAGAAAGAATCTGTCAGTTCTATTAACTACCACATTCATTATTATATTAATATCAACTTCATAGATTCTAGAATGGCATACAACATATTCATATTCAAAATAAATGAAAATCTGCCAAAACCAGAAAATGCATTCATACTTTTAACTGTCAATTGCTTATGAAATGGAAGTAAGTTTATATTGTCACTCTGAGAATTTCCACAGGTATGTGCATGCTCAATGATTAGTAAGTGTATGTTGGCATTGAATTAGTTGTTAACAGGCATAGACTTTGTACATGTTGCCTAGTTGAAAACCATCACCTAGTGCCTTTAATAAAATTTCATTCTGTTCCAGGCATTCAGTCGAGACTCCTAGTTCCCATCTCATGCATATCTTTCTTACAAATATTGAGGAGCCTGCTCAAAGATCCTCCTCTATGACTAACTTACAGGAAAAAAAAACAAAAATCAAGAAACCCTTAGTAGGGACTGCTTGGTAATTGACCTAACAACATTTCTGTTCATCAGGTCCTTTTAAAAAGTGCAGATAAATAATCGTGATGAACAGTGCATTAGTTGTAGTTTCAAGATTATCCACACACACACACACACACACATCATAAAACACCCACAGAATCCTAACTCTCAGCCAATGAATATCTGGATGGTACTCAGATGACTTTTCTTTATATTCTGTTTTTGTTCAGAGCAGAGATTCACACAGACAACAGTCAATACTGCTCCTCTTCCAACTAAAACACTCTGTAAATGCATTCATATATAATTTTTATCCTTTCTTCAAAGGCACAGCTGATTTAGTGATGCCTTAGCATATTACTGGTATCATATTACATTCATGACTGGATTTAGAAAGGCAACATTAGTCCTTGAAGGATTGCATTCAAGAAATGTTAGATAATTGACTAAATATGGTAAAGTTCATACATATACATTGTTATCATCATTGTTTTTTAATATCATCATCATTATTGTCATCATTGTCATCAAAATGATAGGTTTTATGTCTTTTTCTCCATGTTGGCTTGAGTTGTAGGGATCATTATTGAATATCATTTTACCTTTTAGGTTTTTTTACTTACAACAAGACCTCTTTGTCTACTTTTCAGTCTTATATCAACATATCTATAATGGCTAAGACTCCCATCAAAGTTCTAGGTGTTTCTTTCTGGTTCTATCGCATACCTAGGAAGAAGCAGTACCATTAGTTTTAGTTCTTATATATTCAGACAACCTAGGAATACTCAGCTAGAATCATACAGGTTAATACTGCTGGATGGACCGACCCTCTCAGAAAGTGTTAAAACCACTGGGAACTCCAGCCAACAGCTGCTCATGGGAGTGTCTTACTCCAGCATCACTTCTATGCATATAGTAGTAGTAGTAGTAGTAGTAGTAGTAGTAGTAGTAGTAGTAGTAGTAGTAGTAGTAGTAGTAGTAGTTGCAGCAGCAGCAGCACTAGTAAATAAGTATATATGTGTGTGTGTGTCTGTGTTATCTCATTTCCTTTCTAATCCTATTTGAATACTTCCAACCATTGAATTAAAACAATTATTTGCATATGTAACCTAGCTCAATTAAAGTTAAATTTTTTTTTTATTTAATTATGAATACATTGCATTTGTGTTCTATTTATGTTAAGTAGTGTTGGAGAAATAGAGAGAGGCAGAGGTGAGATATTTGAAATCTAGGCCAAAGCAAGCAAGCACAAGAGGAAACATTATGTTTCTTTGCTTCTTTTTTTTTTTTTTGCTTCATTTATTATTTTTTTATGTATATATGTATGTATGTATGTATGTATGTATGCATGTATGTATATATATATATATATATATATATATATATATATTATTTTAAAGATAATGAGTGGATTTACAAACAATTACAGATAAATAGATCATAAATTGTCGAAATTTTTGTACTAATTGAAGAATTTCTACCTCACTGACTTGTTGACTATCCTAGAATTACTTGATAGATGTAGACAGTCACATATATGTAAGCATAAGCATATGATATACTACATATACATAGACAAACGTATACCTACCCAATTATAGAAATTTATATTCACTGATAAATACTGGGACTTCCATATTATAATAAAAATATGTACAAGCAGTTACACATACATATTTACATATAAGCATATATACACACATATACACATACATATACACATCTGGAGTTTGAATTTCAATTAATACATAAACACTCAGTCATGTAAGTATACTCTTTTACTCTTTTACTTGTTTCAGTCATTTGACTGTGGCCATGCTGGAGCACTGCCTTTAGTCGAGCAAATCGACCCCAGGACTTACTCTTTGGA
>NC_068990.1:40450057-40452592 GCF_001194135.2 Octopus bimaculoides | reverse complement strand
CTGGAGCACTGCCTTTAGTCGAGCAAATCGACCCCAGGACTTACTCTTTGGATGCCTAGTACTTATTATATTGGTCTATTTTGCTGAACCGCTAAGTTACGGGGACATAAACACACCAGCATCGGTTGTCAAGCGATGTTGGAGGGACAAACACAGGTACACAAACATATACATACATATATACGACGGGCTTCTTTCAGTTTCTGTCTACCAAATCCACTCACAAGGGTTTGGTCGGCCCGAGGCTATAGTAGAAGCCACTTGCCCATGGTGCCACACAGTGGGACTGAACCCGGAACCATGTTGTTGGTATGGAAGCTACTTACCACACAGCCACTCCTGCGCCTATAGTTAGACATCTCTGTAAAGGCATATCCAATTACTTTTAATTTTGGTTTCACATATGAAAACATGCAAGTTAAATAGTACTCGTGTAGATTCATAAATGCATAGACTTGCATCTAAAAGCAGTCATTCTCACATTATACACACACACACATATATACACATACATATACACATATGTACACACTCATATACACATATACAAACCTATATACACAAACACACCTATACTTATACATTAATTTATATACATATAAATTTATATATATATAAACTCATCCCTTGTACTCGTCTAGCAAGTGACTTGATCTGAAACTGTATTGAAAGTGAAGTAGTTACATCACAGAAGACCCATTTATTTAATAACATACAAAGCTGTTAAATTCAATCTAAATTTACTGCATGAGGTGCCAGATTTTTCATCACACACCTGGTCACAGCATGGTCATTGACATAGCTCCACACAGTTATGCAACGAAAATTTTTTCACCTTATGAAATAAATTTCAATTTAAAGTCAATTTACATTGTGCGGTTAAATGGCCCTTCTATGCTGTAGTTGCTGTATCCTATTATATGTACACACACCGACTCATACACATGTGTGTTTATGCCATGTGAGTGTGGGTGTGTGTGTGTATGTTTGTATCTCCTTGTCTTCATATTTCATAACAGTTGAAAATGAGCATCACTGTCTTAGAAGCAATGTCGTTCATTTCCAATATCCTGCAGAAACATGTCTGGCCATGGGAATATATTATCTTGCTTACAAGGTGGTGAGGGTTGGCAACAGGAAGGGCATGCTGTTGTAGAAAATCTGCTTCAATAAACTCTTATTAAGTCATAGAAAAGTGGATGTTAAAATAATGATGATGATGATGATGATGATGATGATATATCAAATGATGATGATGATGATGATGATGATATATCAAATGGTAGAGGCGCAATGGCCCAGTGGTTGGGACAGCAGACTCGCGGTCATAGGATCGCGGTTTCGATTCCGAGACCGGGCGTTGTGAGTGTTTATTGAGCGAAAACACCTAAAGCTCCACGAGGCTCCGGCAGGGGATGGTGGCGAACCCTGCTGTACTCTTCCACCACAACTTTCTCTCATTCTTACTTCCTGTTTCTGTTGTGCCTGTAATTCAAAGGGCCAGCCTTGTCACACTGTGTCACGCTGAATATCCCCAAGAACTACGTTAAGGGTACACGTGTCTGTGGAGTGCTCAGCCAGTTGCACGTTAATTTCACGAGCAGGCTGTTCCGTTGATTGGATCAACTGGAACCCTCGACGTCGTAAGCGACGGAGTGCCAACAACAACCAACAACCTATATCAATTGGTACTTAATGAATGTATTGACATAAGATGCATTCCATATATTTGATAAAAACTTCTGGAGAAGAACAACGAAATTTTTATTAAAAATAGTTTAAAGGATTGGATCCAAAGAGAATTTGAGTTTAAAATGATATGCACTACTTTTTGTAATTATAGAAAGTTTCTCCAGCTACTCTTTCATTAAACCACTGTATGCTTATCCTGTCAAAACTGACAGTGTTTCACACATATATTAGAAGTTATACCATGATTTATGCCAAGCAATGTGGATAAATTTTACAGGGATTATCACCCATTGTTTCTTTACTTCTGTTCATATGTGAATGATACAGGTAACAAAGTCCATTGAAAAACTTTTGTTCTTTCAAGGAGTAGAATTCAATGCCCTCTTCATTCATTCTACCACTGAACTCCATGATAAAAGAATTATGTTAACAAGAAATATAAATTAATAATGTGTGTGTGTGTGTGTGTGTGTGTGTGTAAAGATTTTTAATTTATATATTTTATCTCCTGTTCTGCACAGTGAAAGAAACACACACATTTACACACACACACACACACACACACACACACACACACTCACATACACATTCTTTTATCCTTTTACTTGTTTCAATCATCAGACTGCTGCCATGCTGGGGCACCACCTTGAGGAATTTTTTTTTTTTAGTTGAAATAATTGACCCCAGTTTTTATTTTGAAACCTGGTACTTATTCTATTGGTCTCTTTAGCTGAATTGCTAAGTTACAGGGATGTAAACACACCAACACCAGTTGTCAAGAGATGGCAGGAGACAAACAGACATGAAGACACATACAAACATATATATATACATGCATACATA
>NC_068990.1:40449191-40449720 GCF_001194135.2 Octopus bimaculoides | reverse complement strand
TATATATATATATATATACGATGGGCTTCTTTCATTTACTGTCTACCAAACTCTCACAAGGCTTTGGTCAGTTTGAGATTATAGTAGAAGACACTTGTACAAGGTTCCATGCAGTGGGACTGAATCCAGAGCCATAAGGTTGGGATGGCAAGTTACAACATATGCTTGAGAACCATTGTCGCCACAGGCAAAACTCAGTAATGCAAGATATAATATGTGTGTATATCACTGATTTTCCATCACAATTGTTTTAATGTCCACTTTTCCATGCTTGTCTGGGTCTAATGAAGTTTATTTAAGCAGATTTTCTACAGCTAGATGCAGTTCCTGTTCCCAACACTCATCTGTTTCCAAGTGAGGTAATATTTTCTCATAGCTAGACAATTTTTCGCAGAATATTGGAAAGAAATAACATTTACTTACAACATTCATGCCATTTCAAGAAATGGAGACACAAATATACACATACTCAGTCACACACACACACACACACACACACACACACACACACACACACACACACACACAC
>NC_068990.1:40445629-40448898 GCF_001194135.2 Octopus bimaculoides | reverse complement strand
ACACACACACACACACACACACACACACACACACACACACACACACACACACATATATTACATACAAAAATTTATTCATCCCCAGCCTGTAATAGAAGATACCTGCCCATTGTGTCATGCCTTGAGACTGAACCCAAAACCATGTGGTGGAAAAGCAAACTTCTTAATCATGCAGCCACTTCTGTGCCTAAAACCATGTACCTAAAGCCACATTTGGGTATGAGTATATATATGAAGTCATGAATTTAGGACATGGTCAGTTTTTGATGAACTGTGGAATTTACACAATCTGTCTCAGATGAAGTATACAGCTATAACCAATATTTAAACCCTGCTCCATCCTTGTAATATGATATAATAATAAGGTTATATTATTACTGATATTTAAACAAAGTATATTTTCATATCACATGTCATACTCTGCAATTATTAGCAATAATATGAGACATACTATAGTCATTCACAGACACCCAGATTAGTTATTTGAAATATATAGATGTCATTCACTTCAGATTGAAACATAAGTTCTTTTCAGTTATTACCAATATTAATCTAATGATCACTCTCATTATGTCAATATCCAGTTATTACCAACAGTAATAACTGGACATATGTTGATCAACCCACTTATAATTAGACTCGTTGTTGTAATGATTTGGACTCCTGTCAGTTTAACATAAACTTTAAACCAATAAGTGCATGTGTGCATCTAAACTCAATCTTATGTATACTTGAGGTCTAATGTGAATTTAAAGTCAGTTGCATCATACCAGATATGGTAATATTTCTTATATTTAGACTAAGTAAATGAATACTAAGCAGAAGTCAGTGAGTAGAAGAGATATTTTTTAGATTTTTTCACAGTAAATTCAGGCTGAATTTTACTGCAGGTCAGTGTTTCTCATAGGGATCAAACCAGTTGTGGTGATTGAAAGCTGATGGACAAATTGTTATGCTTAATTAAGATGGTTTAAGCTTTTTTAAAATGTCCAACACCATGGCAAAGAAAGAATATAATATATTTACTTTACTCTTTTACTCTTTTGTTTCAGTCATTTCATTGTGGCCATGCTGGAGCACTGCCTTTAGTCGAACAAATTGACCCCAGGACTTATTCTTTGGAAGCCTAGTACTTATTCTATCGATCTCTTTTGCTGAACCGCTAAGGTACTGGGACATAAACACACCAGCATCGGTTGTCAAGCGATGTTGGGGGGACAAACAGACACACAAACATATACACACACATACATATATATACATATATACGACAGGCTTCTTTCAGTTTCCGTCTACCAAATCCACTCACAAGGCTTTGGTCGGCCCGAGGCTATAGTAGAAGACACTTGCCCAAGATGCCACGCAGTGGGACTGAACCCAGAGCTATGTGGTTCATAAGCAAGCTACTTACCACACAGCCACTCCTATGCCTATATGGATGCATATTTTTTGGGGGTATGTGTATGTTTGGGTTATTATTTGTCAATTAGCTGCTATAAGCAGTCCAGAATATATGAATTCTTATAAACGTTCTCCAATGTTCACAAATTTGTGATTTTAGAAATTCTACATTGTTCATTAATCTTCATAAGTATGGTAAATTGTTTTTTAGATTTATCAATTGTTGTTATTGTAGGTACTCAACTGTACAGTTGACTCACTATATCATCATCCTAATTTTAACATTCACTCTTCTATGCTAACAAAGAGTTGACAAAATTTGTTTAGGCAAATTTTCAACAGTTTGATGTCCTTCCTGTCAGCAACCTTCAGTTTTTTCGAACAAGGTCATATTTCCCCATGGCCAGACATTTTTTCATGGAAAACTAGAAACAAACATCACTTGTATGATAGCGATGCTCATTTATAACCATAAAAAAAAAGACCCCTTTCGGTCATGAATGACCATGGGATTTCACCTAAAAAGTTCTCCTCGAGGCACAAGTCCAAGCAAGGTTATTTTTATGGAAGACCAACAGTTGCCCATGCATACCAGTCTCCCCTCTCCATGCTACTGATGTTATCCAAGGGAAAGGCAAAAGACAATACAGCTTCGGGGCCATTGATGTTACAACTCCTTTCTACAGCTGAGTGAACTGGAGCAACATGAAGTAAATTATCTTGCTCAAGAACACAACATACTGTGCAGTCTAGGAATCAAACTCACTACCTCATGACTGTGAGCCTGATGCTCTAACCACTGAGTCATGAGCCTTCATAACCATCACATGATGTCAAAACAAGAGTACACACACACACACACACGCACACATGTCAGTTTCTATGTATCAAATCCACTTACAAGTCTTTGGTTGGCCTAGGGCTATTGTGGAAGACACTTGCCCCAAGATGCCTCACAGTGGACTGAGCCTAAAATCACATCATTAAGAAGCAAGTTTCTTAGCCATGCACCCGTGCATATACCTACAGCTATGCTTGCCTCTATTGTATACTCTCACAAATTTAGTTTTACAGAACATGTTTCTTGTTGGTACACCACCCCAGAGTGCAATTTTTGTCTTATTACAAGGATGATCTTAGTTCATCAAACATTTTCAACTTAGTATATTACACATATAAGATACTAATAGATATATATTTATAGAGCATGCTGAATCATCCCTTGAGGCATTTTCCATCAGCCATATTATCATTATTTTTTATATTTAGCTTTGCTGTTTTTCCCTCTGTTTCTATCTGTACTAATCACTAAATGTTGCTAACTAACATGAGCATTTTGCACAGAAGAAACCTAATAAGACAGAAACATGTCCCTTATTTTCACCAGTTGACTTTAAAGACAAAATCTATTCCTAACTATATTGTCTTTATTTTCCAAAAATTTGAAATATTTGATTTTATTTGAATTACACATCTTCCTTGTTGTTTTTAAGTTTAAACACAACTGATGGTATAGTTTTTACCTTCTAATTACAAGAGTAATATAAGTTTATTGAAGCTTTTTAGTTCACTATACTACATATATGAGATTCTGTAATAAGATTATCATCATACATATTCTGTTTGTATAGGAATTCCAAAGGTAGTATGCTAAACTGGTATATTATCTTCTGCTCTATGGGACGATTTGAGATTTTGAGCATTATATGCACTGAAAGCACTTGTTTCTTATATATTGATCGTCACTGTTATCTACAATGCAGTGTACCTTAACATGTGCACACACATACACACGCATACATGTGCACATGCCACATGCATGCACACACACACACACACACACATATATATATATATATATATATATA
>NC_068990.1:40442273-40445471 GCF_001194135.2 Octopus bimaculoides | reverse complement strand
ATATATATATATATATATATATATATATACACTCTTTCACACACTTGCATAAATGTATAAATAATCACAATAGTGAATGCTGATGCTTATATCTACACACACATATACATAGGTGGTCAGAAAACATATAGCCAACACTCTACAATCACAGATACATGCATACACAATCATGCGTGTAACTACAAAATACTCTGTAAATGCACACATTTGCATGCATAGATTATGATTCTCACATACAGATGATGGAACTTAACAACACTTATACATATTCAAATATATATACAGGTGACTAAAAGCATACCCATTCAGCCATGTACTGCACCCCCATACACATACACACACACCTATACAATACATATACGTTCACCTCCACCTCCTAACAACCTCCATCCAGTTACTGTATCTCACTGGTAATTTGATTCTGTAAGCTGTATATTATTTATTTACCATTTCCATAGAGCTCAGTTGCTAAGCAACAGACAGACGCATATACACCTGCGCACATTCACATACACACACACCTGTGTGTGTGTGTGTGTGTGTGTGTGTGTGTGTGTGCGCGTACATACATACATATATTTATATACAAACAAACGCACACACACACAAACACATACATACGCACACACTTATTACTCTTTTACTCTTTTACTTGTTTCAGTCATTTGACTGTGGCCATGCTGGAGCACCACATTCTTACAATCAAATGCATACACCTTCCGATAGTCATGTACTCTCATGCATATACATTATATAAACACCTAGGAACACGTAAATGCATCCTCTCTGATACATGCACTCATACATACAGTCAGACACGTAAATGTATGCATATATATATATCACATGTGCTCATAAACTTGTGTACACACACATTATTCATTGAGATATGTACATAAATGCCTACACTCAATTACATCTACCTTCTTTATCTATCTCCTCTCTATGTCCTTTACTGGCTGAATAACACCAATACACTTTATTACTGCACACAAGGCAGCTTCAAATCCTGCAGGTCAGTAGAGTATATGCTGAGAGATCAGACCTTTCCATTCCTTTCTGCTTGGCCTTTTTGTACTGTTTCTTTTTGTCTCATCAACTGGGGTTATCAATTACAATGACTTGCATCGTTAAATAGTTAATCATTTCACAAATGTCCATTATAGTTGGTCCTTAGCAATTGTTTCCAGAGCATTAAATTTAATTTGAAATAAATATCACCACTGTATTGAACCCTTAAAACCTGATATTTACCTATTCCTTTTAAGGGTATGAAGTATGTAGAATAACATCTGGCTGGTGATGAGATGAAATTCCTATATGTTGTTGCTGGCACTCTGTCGCTTACGACGTCAAGGGTTCCAGTTGATCCGATCAACGGAACAGCCTGCTCGTGAAATTAACATGCAAGTGGCTGAGCACTCCACAGACACGTGTACCCTTAACGTAGTTCTCGGGGATATTCAGCGTGACACAGTGTGACAAGGCTGACCCTTTGAAATACAGGCACAACAGAAACAGGAAGTAAGAGTGAGAGAAAGTTGTGGTGAAAGAGTACAGCAGGGTTCAACACCCACCCACCCCTACCGGAGCCTCATGGAGCTTTTAGGTGTTTTCACTCAATAAACACTCACAACGCTCGGTCTGGGAATCGAAACTGCGATCTTATGACCGCGAGTCCGCTGCCCTAACCACTGGGCCATTGCGCCTCCACGGAATTCCTATAACAGATATGACAACCATACAGTTGATAATTCAATACCTCATCACTCAGTCTTATAAACTTTTACAAAGAAGCCGAAGCTTTGGTGAGACCTATACCAAGTCCTGAAATAGTTTTATTATTGTTTATTATTGTTATAAAGTTCCTCTATAGAATCTTTTGTGGCTGTCTAAGAACCAACATTAAAACCTAACATCTTTAAAGTTTATGTTGAAATTTAGTTTGTCATATATATATTTCTAAATTTGTACTTTGTGTTTGTAAAAGATTTCAAATGGCATTTATATACATACAGTTGTTTGGAGCACTATATGTGTGTGTGTGTGTGTGTGTGTGTGTGTGTGTGTGTGTGTGTGTGTGTGTGTGTGTACAAGTGCTCTCACCTATGTTTGTACATTGTTCAAAACTATTATGGCTTATTTTTTCCCTGAATCTACTCACTACGATGCAACATGCACAAACACTCATACATATATAGGCACATATAAATTCATAGCAAGACACACATACATACATCAAAGCACAGTTAGTTATTACAATCAAATTAAGTTGGTAAATACAATAAAACAAAAACTCGGTTAATTACTGACAATTATTTTTAATTTCTTTTTTAGAAATATTTCTGTCAAATTCTTTTTAACACTGTCCTTGTCCAGATTTTACCACCACCCTATCAGTAAAAATGTCATTGAGAACTTCAACATAGCAGCTTGATATGTGTTGTTTAATATAGCCGTAAACATCCCCATTCTCAACATTAAGGACCACATGTTTAAGTTCTTTGAAAACATGTTCCATAATAAGGTTAAGAGACAAAAGCTGGAATATTGATCTAATAATGAAATTTGACCCAAACCAATAAAGCTGATAGCTAAAATGTAAAAACATTATTTCTCCAAGTGCCACCAGGATTTTCTTTTCTTTCTTTAACTAAAAGAAGTAAACATGAGTCCCTTGAAAATTTTACTACGTACATAATTATTTGGCGAAGAAGCTCACTTTACAACCATGTCATTTTGGGTTCAGTTCCTACAGTGCAGTACCTTGGGCAAATGTCTTCCGCTATAGCCCTGGGTCAACATATGCCACATGAATGAATTTGGCATACAGAGCCTGTGTAGAAACCATCATGTATATATGTGTGCCTCTGTTCCTCCACTTCCACTGCTTGTTAGTTTCTTTACATCCCTGTAACTTAGTAGTTCAACAAAACAGATCAATAGAATTAGTACCAGACTTTAAAAATAAGTACTGGGGTTGATTTGTTTGACTAAACCCTTCAAGACGTTCCTGTGCCCCAGGAATGTCACAGTCCAGTGACTGAAACAAGTGAAAAATAAAAGATAAAAATACATCCTCCAGTACATCACCATCTATCTCAAGTTTCTAAGTTCATGCCCTTATTTCCCTTAGCTAACTTTGTGTGTGTGTGTGTGTGTGTGTGTGTGTGTGTGTGTGTGTGTGTGTGTGTGTGT
>NC_068990.1:40434973-40441844 GCF_001194135.2 Octopus bimaculoides | reverse complement strand
ATATATACACATATATAAAATATATATATATATAAAACATACATACAAACATGCACATACACCCACCTAGCAAGATAGACTAGATAAAAGTTGCTATGAATAATCTAGAGTTGTTCTTATGAAGATATATTCAGTTTTATAAAACCTTATTTGAATTCTCTTGAAAAGTTAATTTCCATATCAGAAACTGAATTGTTTTCCACTATGCTTTTAACAGTCCAGTGTGTAATAAAAGCACTGTTCTACAGATGTGTTGAATATGTTGATAGAAGTAATATCAGATGTCCACTTAATGGCCAGTGCACCACAGAGTCTGCCGTATATGGGTGGAACGTTGTACAGAAATATGTGGTCATGACAGAAGGTTCCTTCAGGACCCGATTTAACAACCACAAGTCCTTCTTTAAGATCCAGAAACAGTTAAATGCTGTAGCCCTATGGTGATTGAAACAAAATGTCATGGAAAGAGGGGACTGGAAAGATGTAAAACTTACTTCAATAACAGTAGAAGGAGTAGGCTGTGCCTGGAGAAGAAAAGAACTAGGTTAAAAAACTCTCTTCACCTGGATACCTACCTAAACAGCAAAGGCGAGATTTTCCAATCTTGCCTACATGAAAGAAAGTTTGTACTAGGATACTGGTGGACTGCACCATGATTATCAATGTTAATGCTTCTGCCATCAGTACTTCCACCCAGTACAGTCTGACAGTTCAGCACAAGGTTTGTCACATCTAACTTATTAGAGACCCACATACATAAGCACATATGGTTTTAAGATGGGGCATTTACTCCATCCCTACTTTCTGTCCCCTTTCCTCTACACACACATCAACCTCTTTCTGCTTTCATACAAGCCCCAACACCACTCTGTAGGGTAGTTACTATTACACTGTGAAGAGACTCTGGCCCTTATGCATGGCTTATAACTATAGATGAATTTCCCTCCTAAACTTCTTCTTATGGTTTTTTTCATTCCAGGTTTTCATGAAACCTATTGGATGTGACATTTCTAGACCACCAGGGTTAGAGCAGAGAACCATCACCATACTTTTCAAGCCAGCGTTTCTTACAAGTGCTAGTACTGGATCTTTTCTGAACTCTTGTCAGCATAACCAATAAGTGAAATATATATATATATATATATGTATATTTGTATGTATGTATATGCACGTGTGTGTATGTGTGTGTGTAAATATAAAACATACACACACACACACACACACGCTCACACACCTACACATACACACACAAACTCTCTTTCAAAGCTTCACATGCAGGCAGAGATCTTAAAACACCTCACTTCATTCATTAAAAAAACTGGACCCATTAAAATATTAATTTCCACCCCACACCGCCTACATATCAGACTGCACACCTCCACTACATTTATTTGTCTCATGTGTCACCATTTTCTATGTCTGTATTGTGAGGTTTGCAATTTTGATAAGTGACTTTGATGAGTTCATCCATAGCTTGGTAGAGACGGGTCGGTTGTGTAGGTCACGTGACTGTTGCATAGAAATTAGTACTTAGTTGTTTTCTGTTGAACTCTGGGTGAATTTAATCCCATCAATGCTTAACAAACCATCAATTATGCATGGACTTAGAATTTTTCATGGATCAATGAACAGACAGACACACACACACAGATGCACACACAGACACATATATATATATATATATATGCATGTGTGTATGAGTATATGTGTGTATATACACACACACCCTGAGACAAATACTTAGCATACATAAAAAAAAAACACATTTGAATAAAAATAGATTTACATTAATGCCTAATCACATAAACACATACATATATATGCACAATTGTATATACATATATATGCACAATTGTGTATACATACTGTATAACAAACATACACAAGTCTTTACCTAAACAAACTGATTTGCTTCTCCAGACATAACAATTCATCATCATCATCATCATCATCATCATCATCGTCGTTATTTAACATTCCCTTTCCATGCTGGCATGGGTTGGACGGTTTGACTGATGACTGGCGAGCCAGATGGCTACACCAGGCTCCAATCTGTATACATATAAAAGCTATGCTATTTACTGGTACATATGTGCACATTCACACATACATCTACATTTATGTTATCATGTATATTATATATATATATATATATATATATATATATATATATATATATATATCCACTATATACGCATGCAATTTCACATTAACAGATACTCACATCTTTGTGTACATCATCAATATGTCATACTCTGAGTAAAATAGCATCCACTCCAATGCAAAATATACACTAACTCTACACAAATACTGGTACTATGTACACATCAAAATTACATTCACTACAACTTTATACATGCGCCACACAATACTGGACTCATACCAAATTTACAGTTACCTCAACACCAGCACTTAGACTCTCATCAAATCTACAAATCTCTCAATATCATTCTTAGATAAACACTACACCCGCACTAAATCTAGATTACTATCAATACTAGTCTAGGACTAACACTACACATATACCGACACTATTATAAGATGAACCCTACACTAGTGATGCACCACTTGTTTTCTACAAATCAATACAAAAAGATATACTACACCACTATATACACTCCTTACCACCTTCTGTATTACTACCATTGCTATCTCCACCAAGATACAAAATCAGTAACACAATATCATAATAAACTATAATCAACAAACACACTGTGATTGATGATTCTGTGTTATAGATAATGGCTGACACCATTACTACCACCACCTCTCTATCTAGCCATCTCTGCTCTCATCTCCTTCCTGTGGATGTATGTATATGTATGCATGCATATGTGTGTGTGTGTGTGTGTGTGTGTGTGTGTGGAATAAATGTGAGACAATGGCATACAACCAGTCCAAGCTTCTAGAAATACTGAACCAATTCAGGTGATGTGTTTTCTTAGGCCACCAACACTAGGGTTGTTAAGTCTTTGGCATGACAGGTTTAAAGGGGTTTGGGGGAACTTTGTAGACCGTGAATGTAAAAAGTACTCCGTTATCTATTGATATACGAACTGCAAAGGGGAATAGAAGAGAAAAGATGATGACAGCAAGAAGGCCTGAAATGAGTGGGTGAGAGAGGTAACAGTGCTAGTGTAGAGAGTACTCAATAATCTGGGTATGTATATTTGGTCAAGTGTCCAAGGAGAAGAAAAGGAGAGAATATGATTGGTAGGTGAAAGGAACAAGAGTATGATGGAGGACATGAGAAATCCTTTTGACTAGGTCCCTGCTCTCTTTTCAAGTGGTTGGTGCAGAAGCTAGGAATAAATTAGTGGTCGATGCGAGCTATACAAGCCATGTACAGAGATGCTGTCAGTAAGGTGAAAGTCAGCTATGAGTATAACAATGAATTTAGTGTTCCAGTAGGTGTTCACCAAGGATCAGTTCTCCACCCACTCTTGTTTATCATAGACCACCAGGCTATAACAAAGGAATTTAAGACTGACTGTCTGACCTTCACAGCTTCTCTATGCTGATGACTTTGTCCTTTTAGCTGAATCCCTATCAGTAATGGAGAAGAAATTTCAGGTATTGCAGTAAAGTTTAAAATCAAAGGGCCTTAGAATTAATTTAGCAAAGACCAAAGTCCTAGTAATTAGGAACAGGTTAGGTACTAATCCCTTCAGTGAGATGGTCCTGCTCAATATGGAGAAAAGGTGTAGGAAGAAATTCCATATTGTATGCCAAGTGCAAACTATGGGCACATAAGAGATGTAGTGATATCACAGAAAGGTTAACAGAGAAAGTAGTCTTTCTGTATGTCAAATGTACAGGTTCAATCAGCACTAATAATGTACAGAATATAGATTTCTTCAAACGTTCAGGGGGATCCTCAGAAGTAGTTGATAGCTTCCACTACATAGGTAACCAAGTTAGCAGTGGAGGAGGATGCTCTGAAAGCATAGCTGCTAGAATAAGAATGAGCTGGGCAAAGTTCAAAAAGCTACCACCAAAGTGCCTCTCCCTCAAAGTGAAGGGCAGATTGTATGAAGCTTGTGTACGAACAGCTATGCTACAGGCAGTGGAACATGGACTGTAACTACAAAGGACATGCAAAGGCTAGAAAGAAATGAAACCAGCATGTTGCATGTACGAACAACAGTGTAAATGATTTAAGAGAAAAATTGGGTATAAGAGCCATATAAGGTGACAAGTTGGTAGATTCATTAGCACATCAGGTAAAATGCTTAGTGACATTTCTTCCAGCTTAATGTTCTGAGTTTGAATTCTGCCAAGGTCATTTTTTCAGGGTCCATGAAGTAAGTACCAGTTGAACGATGGGGATGAGGGAATCAACTAGCCTCCTATGCCAAAATTTCAGGACTTGTGCTGGATCTTTGTGATTATCATCACTGCATGTCGAAATCTTAAAAAAAAATTCTTTAATGTACCACACAGATGTAATTTTTGACGCTGAATCTGAATTTGTCATTATTCATTTATTCCAGAAAATTTTGGCGAAAATGTTGCAGGTGTTCAACATTTGATAATTTCCAGAATTTTCAGCCAACCAGAAAAGAGCATATTCGCTGCCTCTTCTATCATCTGTCACAGAGAAAGGAGAAAGGAGGAGGGGAACCAGCATGTCAAAACATTAAACTAGTAAACAGTGTAAAACATTAAAAGATTCGTGAGCAAATTAAATATTTAAAAGCTATGAGAAAACCAACAGGAGTTGCTAGAAATAACAGTCAAAACATTGCTTAAAACAGTCATTTATTACTTAAAGAACTCAAGAACCAAAGTTTACAATACACTCTAGGATTTTATAAAATAAATCATCTTTCTTATATCTCCTCCACATAAATTCACAAAGATAAGAGTCAACCATGGAATGGTGTGTCTCACACTGGCGTTTGTTCCATGTTTTAAAGATGCCCAACTACTCTCAATTTTTTGATTACACTCAATTCGGTGATTACACTCAATTCGGTGATTACACTCCTTGTGCATATGAGCAGCATCTTTGGTTACTAGAGTTCTTCACAATCAGCTTTGGAACACGTGGTGCTTCTTTGCTTAATATGCTAACAAAACTTGCTCGTGTAAAATACTCACTTCTGATTGGTTAAAATACCCAAAGTTTGCAAATTTTAAAGCCTAATAACTTTTTAATTATGAATTTATAGGAAAAATGAATTTCATTTTCATAATTAATATGCAAAACTTAATCTATATACCAAATTTGAAAACAATTGGAACAAAATTGAAAACAGTGATGATCGTGGCACTCTGTCAGTTACAACGATGAGGGTTCCAGTTGATCTGATCAGTAGAACAGCCTGCTCATGAAGTTAACATGTAAGTGGCTGAACACTCCACGAACACGTGTACCTTTAACGTAGTTAAATAAGTCCTGGGGGCGATTTGCTCGACTAAAGGCGGGGCCCGAGCATGGCCGCAGTCAAATGACTGAAACAAGTAAAAAAAACATATATATAAATGCATAAATCTTTTATCTTTTATTTGATTAAGTCATTAGACTGTGGCCATGCTGCGACACCACCTTGAATAATTTTAATCAAATGTATCAACCCGTGTTATATTTTGTTTTTTAATCTGGTACTTATTCTGCTGAATCACTAAGTTACAGGGACATGGCTTAGTGGTTAGGGTATTCAGCTCACAATCATAAGGTCATTAGTTCAATTCCTGGTGGAAAGTTGTGTTTTTGAGCAAGACACTTTATTTCATATTGTTGCAGTCCAATTGGTAGGCAAAAATGAGTTGCGCCTGTAATTCAAAGGACCAGCCTTGTCACATTCTGTGTCACACTGAATCTACCTGAGAAATACATTGAGGGTACGTGTGTCTGTAGAGTACTCAGCCACTTGCACATTAATTTCATGAGTAGGCTGTTCTGTTGATCAGGTCAACTGGAACTCTTGTCATGATTACTGGCAGAGTCTGAGTTATAAACACACACACACACACACACACACACACACACACACACATATATATATATATATATAGTTGAAGTAAGCAACAATTTATGTAGGCAAGCAGACATACAGGTAGATAGTTAAGTAGAAAGAAAACTAGCAAGAAAGATGGCTACTTTAGCAAGTAAATGACTCCATCTATTTCCCATGCACCATCATCCCCATCATCATTTATTTAGTGACACTGTAACACAGCTTTACAATATTATAGAGAAAAACAAGAAACTGAACATGTTTGACTCTAGGATACATGCAGACACACATACACACACACACACACACACTGTCTTACAAAAAAAATCAATAAGAGAATTTTTATCCTTCATTGGATTTATTCCTGTCATTGTTGTTCGTTAGGTTTTTCTGTCAGTTTGATAGCTAATTAGCTCATTAGTAATACTGCTTAGCAACACAAATGGTACCATGTTAGCAACAGGAGGTTTGAAAATCTTGCTGTCCATCTAACCAATATCTGACTGTTTGACCCATAGTAGTATGGGAGGAGACTAAAAAACAATGGATAGAAAAACTGCTTATAATGATGACCATTGAAGATAATGAGGGTGAAGCTGATAAGCCTGGTGATAATTTAGTTTCTAGAGTCTGAGATTATTCACTAATGTAAGAAAGAATATGTGATGGCTGCATGTAACTATGAGATGGGATGTGGCTGATATATTTCTGATCATAAAGTTTGATATTAGCTATTATTACAGTTTTTCACTAAATGTATATGTAGGTTTTTAAACAATACACTGTCGGATTAACAAGAAAGAAATAGGAAGCTAATGTGTGTTTTTTTTGGCATATGTATGTTATAACTTCTATAAATATGTGTAAATATGTGCATGTACATATATATATATATATATATATATATA
>NC_068990.1:40433161-40434787 GCF_001194135.2 Octopus bimaculoides | reverse complement strand
ATATATAAATATATATATATATCATCATCAGCAGCAGCAAGCATCGTTTAACATCCGCTTTCCATGCTAGCATGGGTTGGACGATTTGACTGAGGACTGGCAAGCCAGAAGGTTGCACCAGGCTCCAATCTGATCTGGAAGAGTTTCTACTGCTGGATGCCCTTCCTAACGCCAACCACTCTGAGAGTGTAGTGGGTGCTTTTACATGCCACCGGCACGAGGGCCAGTCACACGGTACGCTCATAAAGGTGTATATATATATTGTGTATATATATATATATATATATATATATATAATAATAAGATAAATAATATATGAATATATGCATATATCCATACATATATGTACATATGTATGTATGTATATATATATATACACACACACACACATGCATGTATAAATACATATATACACATATATCCATATATACATTAGGTTTTATTTTTAATTCTGTGAATTCTGGCTCAACAGAAAGAGGTGGTTTCTAACAAAGTTCTGTCATTGAAATTTAGATAACCATGTTGAACTTTAGAAAATCTCTTGTATATTTTTACCATTCTACTTACAAATTGTATTTGCAATGAGCTTGTACACTGGCCATTTTCTTTACCTTTAAATCACTGTTTGTCAAGATTGTCACTTAGGCAAGTTATTAGCATAACCAAGCCTAACTAATGATTTATGCAAATAAATATATGGAACCTGAGTAGAGAATAGGCTTAAAATGCAATTGCCTATAAATATTCTCCTTCTCACAAATTCTAAAAGAAATGCTCACATTGGCAGGGCAACTGACTTCCTATGATCATGCATATTTTTTTCTCGTCTATCTTAACCAAACTTCACTAGGCCTGTTATGTTTGCATTTGGTGGAAGATTCCCTGTGTTGAAATGAATATATGTCGCCAACATCAGATATATGTTTTTTTATGTTTGATGTCATTGTATATTTTAGCAACTACATCATGCTACATTGGCAGGTAAGGTCTTAGCAACATTTGAAGTGGGGATGAGGTGGCAGGGGGGTGGTGAGGCTGCAGCTAATCACGTGTTTATTATCTTCCAGTGAAATGTGATACAATCGACATCTTTAGTTGCATCTTCTCTGTACCATTGGCTAAGTAGTATTTTGTAAATAATCTCCAAAATATTATGTGATGTAACACACACACACACACACACACACACACACACACAAAGTCACAACTGAAGAAAATAAAAGCTGACCATTCTTGCACTCCATCTTCTGGAAACTTCTCTTCGAAGTGCACACAAAGAGGCGTTATGAAAGTCAACTTTGAATTTGCATTTAATAAAGGTGTAGGCATGGCTGTGTAAAGAAGTTTGCTCTGCAGTTACGTGGTTTTAGTGGTGAATTTGGAGGTGAATTGGTTATGTAGAAATTGAAAAGAAGCATGCCATGTAAATATGTGTACGTTTCTGTTTGTGTGACCTTTGTCTTGACACTACCTCAATAATTCCTGTTTCACCAATGCAAGCATGGAAAAGTAGATGTTTCTTATTCCTTTCTGTCAAAGAGTATAGGTTCAAAATGTAATACATTTTCTTGTTGTTCCTACACGTGTCTTCGTCTTTTGTTTTTCTGTAAATTTAAACTATATATA
>NC_068990.1:40430166-40433055 GCF_001194135.2 Octopus bimaculoides | reverse complement strand
ATATATATATATATATATATACTTATATATATGTATATAGCTTACTTTTAAACATGCAGCATCATTGTCATAGATTTCCTCAGTACTTAGTAATAGCTTTCTATGATAGATTTGGGTTGACCAATATCTTATGAGAAGAATTTGGCTGACAGACTATATGGAACCCTATTGAGTTTGTGTATGTGTGTTCACATGTGTGGCTGTGTACTGGTGATGAAACCAAAAACTAGATGCTCTTTGAAGGCTGTCTCTTGTGATATTTGTTCTTTATCAAATTAGACATGCCCTTGACCCTGATGGCATCACTAATGCAATGAATTGGTGACTGGCTCATTGGAACTAACTGAGTATAACAAATTAAGTATAGTTTACAAATTGTGGTAGAAAATCTATAAATAAACACGTATAGTCATATAACTGATGATAAAGTTATCATGTATACAAAATTCGACCTATGAAGACACACTCATTTTGCTTGAACTCAGAGTTAACTCAACTCCTCAAAGACGCATAACCTCAAAAACAGATGAAAAATCATCATGGATAGGTAGGTCATTCATGTAATTGGGTAATCTTATGTGATCTGAACAGGCAATTGTAAATTATATTTAAAGAAAGATATCTTCCTCTTCATTCTACTCTACTCCTCTTCTTTCTCATCACCACCATCGTTATCATCATCCCTATGTACACCTTTCACCTTGTAGCTACACTAGTTTCAGTGTGTATGAATGTGACACAAAACTGTTCTATTCCTCACATAGTATACTGCATGAAGTTAACCTTAGTTTCCTACTCCAGTAATAGGAACAATAATCCAACATAAAAATTAGGTCCTTCATACTCATGTGTTTAGTAATATTTAATTTATTGATGTCAGTGGTGCTAATAGTGATATTATGGTGAGGAATTGATGTGGTGAATGCTGATATTGGTCACCAATCTGCACTTTGATGGTGTTGGGGCGATTGTAAACGTGGTGATATTATTTAGCTTAAAATCTAGAAGAGAACTCAACATCGACTCGTGTGTTTGTATAAATGATGCAAAAGTACAAATGACTTGTTTGACAATATGTAACACTTAGCATTTTAATTACCATATGACTAAAAGACAATATACCCACCACCACCATCATCCATAGCCACTACAATCCAACCCAAAACTGTGATTGTGGTAATGAAGTCCATCTTCTGTGCTGGCAGGGACTAGATTGTCACAGTCTGTGTCACTTCTTATTTGAAATTACTGCCCTTCTAGATGGTTCACATGACCACATCCCACACGCATGTCTAAATCCTAGATGCTCTTCTTAACATCAATCCCTTTATAGTGTGTACTGTGTGCGTTCTGTCACAGTACCAGCACTAGAGGTTGTCATGCCTTGGCAAAACTGAAGGGTCTTCTTGATCTTACATTATCTGAGCCTAATTTACCAATCACTTTACAGAGTGTACTAGGTGCAATTTATTGTGACAATACATTAATAAGATTGCTTGGTAACTTGTAAAGATTGAAGAGCCATGACAGGGCAATAAGAGAAGCTGGATCTAGGATGAAATAATGTAAAACAAAACAGTATAATAATAATGACTTATTGTACATAGTGTTGAGGTGCATTATAGCTCATTAGAAAAGGTTAAACGAGGGAACAGAAAGCAGCTATAAGTCAGGTACAAAATGACAGCATTAAAGGCTAGAAGTACAGGGACTGGATAAAACACAAAAAGACGGAAAAGTGTACAATAAGAGAACCATAAAGAGGAAAGTTTATATAGGCACATCAGGAGTAATGTTGGCAAATTTAGGGAAGGATGGAATTTTAGAAAGAAGTAATGTGACACGGTTTATTCCTTGCTTTAACAATTCAGAGTATGAAAAACTGTTTCTGAAGGCCAGGGCTGTGGTGTAGTTTTTGATTTTATAAGTATGTGCACAAGTGGTAAAAGTAATGAATTTAGAAAGATGACCCAAGCTATTGTTAGAATGATGACGAAGAATCTTGTGGGCAGCTGCTACATGTGTAGTGTCCAGAGAAGCGATACATTCAAGTTATGGTGACTGACAGAGGGTATTTATCTTGTTGCAATGTCTCTGGACAAGATGGGATGGGTGGGTTCCAAACAGGAGACAATGAGAAGAACATACTCATTGATGTGATTTGAAATAGGCTAGAGTTAGTGAGAGGAACAATATATATATAAGTTACTTTTATATTTATATTATCTATCAATCTTTCTCTCCCACTCTCTCTTTCTCTCTATATGTGTGCGTGTGTGTGTTTATATTTATGTATAAATATGCATATATCGACAGATATTTAGTTATATATATATATATATATATATGTTGAAAATATATATACATGTATAACACGTACATATGTATTTATATATATTTGAATATGTATATAGATATATGTCTTTAAATATTTTAAAATATATATATGAGTTTAAAAATATATATATATATGTGTATGTATATATACTCTCACACAGATGCACACACTGACATATTCATACATAAATGTGTGTGCGTGCACGCATTTGTCTGCATATGTATACATATCTACATAGATGTCTAAATGTACATACATTTATGTGCACACACCTATAGTTAAACAGTTATATAGATAACTGCAGAGAAATGTAGGTAGAAGGGTAGGTATGTGGGTAGGTAAATAAATAAATATAGGGTGTCTTTAATTTCCACTTTTGAAATAATACTGTCTTAATAAAAGTAAGTTAACAAAATGGTTTTCAAATGTTTTCTGTTCTTCCATTCATGTTGTATAACCTAATTTTAAACTTCGAAAATTTATAGGCAATATATGTATACCATTGTATGTTTATATATGAGATATACATATGTATATATATATATATATAT
>NC_068990.1:40422687-40428004 GCF_001194135.2 Octopus bimaculoides | reverse complement strand
TATGTATATATATGTATATATATGTATGTATATATATATATATATATATATATATAAAGATATACACTTAAATACATATGTATATATATCTATATCGATATCTGTCTATCTATCTATCCATGTATGTATGTATGTATGTATGTATGCATGCATGTACGTATGTATGTGTATATATATAAGTATAGAGATATATGTATGTATATATATGTGTATATATATATATATTTATATATATGTACACACACACACACACACACACACACATACACACACACACACATATATATATATATATATATATATATATATATATATATGTATGTATGTATAAATATATTGATATATGTGTACATATATACATATATCAAGTGATTGACATATATATTTATATATATATAGATATAGATAGATAGACACAGAGATGTACACACATGCTGCACACACACACACATATAACGATAGATGCTTGTATACATCTACATGTGTATATATGTATTTTACACATACGTATGTACATACATAAACACGCGCATACATATGTTTGTGTGTGTATATATATATATATATATATATATATATATATATATATATATATATATATATATATAACACATATATGTTTTGCTTCTAAAAGAATGCATTTTATTCACTGCAGCAAGTATGTCCATATGTAGCAGATAGTATAGAGAATAGCTTTAACCATGTTCTGACATCAAAATGAATGATAAATAAATACAACATAAAACATTTGCAAAATTCCTTTTCAGGAATTCTATTCTTGGCTGCAATTTTATTCTGTAAATTCTACACACCAGAAGAAAATAAAGAGCAATTTGCATTATATAGAATGTGCTGTATATTTGTGTAATTGTGTGTATTTGTGCATGTGTTCCTATATATAAACACATCCACACACAGATGTATATAAACATTCACATATAGCAATGTGTGAACCCAGAAACACACGTGTGTATGTGTGTGTGTGTGTGTGTGTATATATATATACAAACAGTTCATCATCATCACCAGCAGTAGAAGCATTTCAACCTCCAGTTTTTAACTGCTTGCATTGGGTCAGACAAGCTTCATTGAGGGAGATTTTTCACGGCTGGATTCCCATTGCCAACCCACATCTGGGTAAAGGAATCTTTTCCTAATCTTGTGGTTTCTGCTCAAGACTGCAAATAAGCATCACTTCTTTTATGATCACTTCTCTTATGGTGGTAAAATATGCTTTATGATTAGCACACAATATCAAGACAGGTATAGAAAAAAAACAAAACACACACACACACACACACATTATATATATACCTTCTCTTTTTCTCTTTTACTTGTTTCAGTCATTTGACTGCGGCCATGCTGGAGCACCGCCTTTAGTCGAGCAAATCGACCCCAGGACTTTGGAAGCCTAGTACTTATTCTATCAGTCTCTTTTTGCTGAACCGCTAAGTTACGGGTACGTAAACACACCAGCATCGGTTGTCAAGCGATGCTGGGGGGACAAACACAGACACACAAACATATACACACACATATATATATATACATATATACGACGGGCTTCTTTCAGTTTCCGTCTACCAAATCCACTCACAAGGCTTTGGTCGGCCTGAGGCTATAGTAGAAGACACTTGCCCAAGGTGCCACGCAGTGGGACTGAACCCACCTTTAATTTTTTTTACCTTTTTCAGTTTTTAGACCTGTTTGGGTTACATCTTGAAAGGTTTTGTCAAACAAATCAACCCTAGTACTTTATTTGTTGAGGTGTGGAACTTATTGTGTCAGTCACTTTTTACTGCACCTCTGAGTTACAGAGACATAAAGAAACCAATACTATGGTGGGGAAGAAATACAAAAACAAAGACACACACACACACACATTTATATATATATACATCTGGTTCTTTTCAGTTTCTATGTACCAGATCCACTCAGTTGCCCAAGGTGCCATTCAGTGGAACTCAACATAAAACCATGAGGTTGGGAAACAAACTTCTCACTAAACAGACATGCTTGTGCATATATTCTTTTATTCTTTTACTTGTTTCAGTCATTTGACTGTGGCCATGCTGGAGCACCGCCTTTAGTCAAATCAAATCGAACCCAGGACATATTCTTTGTAAGCCTAGTACTTATTCTATTGGTATCTTTTTGCTGAACCGCTAAGTTACGGGGACCTAAACACACCAGCATCGGTTGTCAAGCGATGTTGGGGGGGACAAACACAGACACACAAACATATACACACATGCATATATATATATATATATATCTTATTTCATTTTATCTGTTTTGGCCATATGGCTGCAATCATGTTGGAGCACTACTGTGAAAAAGCATTTTGTCCAGCGTACTGACAATTGTACCAGCTAGCCCATAAGTATATATAAATACATTCTTCTATTCATTTTCTTGTTTTGGTCATTCTACTGTGGCCATGCTGGAGCACTACCTTAAAGGGTTTTAGCTGAACAAATCAACCCCGGGACTTATTCTTTGTAAGCCTAGTATTTATTCTATTGGTCTCTTTTGCAGAACTGTTAAGTTATGGGGACATAAATGCACCAACATCGGTTGTTAAGCGATGGTGGGGGGACAAACACAGACACACACACACACACACACACACACACACACACATATATGTATATCTGACAGGCTTCTTTCAGTTTCAGTCTACCAAATGCACTCATGGGGCTTTGGTCAGCCCAAGGTGCCATGCAGTGGGACTGAACTCGGAACTATATGGTTGGGAAGCCAGGACCATGTGGTTAGGAAGCAAGCGTCTTGCCATACGGCCATGCCTGTCATATACATATAACTGAGGAGAAACAGACAGAGAAACACAATGAGTGAGAAAGATATATCTTTAAAGAGAGAAAATTCAACAGAGTATGAATGGCAAATATAAACATGTAATACACGATGCTAGAAAGAGAGATTCAACCTTACTAATTCACCTTTCACTTATTTTCTCTCTTTACTCTCTTTTACTCTTTTACTTGTTTCAGTCATTTGACTGTGGCCATGCTGGAGCACCGCCTTTTACTCGAGCAAATAGACCCCAGGACTTATTCTTTGGAAGCCTAGTACTTTTTCTACTGGTCTCTTTTGCCAAACCGCTAAGTTACGGGGACGTAAACACGCCAGCATCAGTTGTCAAGCGATGTTGCGGGGGATAAACACAGACACACAAACACATACACACGCATACATATATATATATATATGATGGGCTTCTTTCAGTTTCCGTCTACCAAATACACTCACAAGGCTTTGGTCGGCCCGAGGCTATAGTAGAAGACACTTGCCCAATGTGCCATGCAGTGGGACTGAACCCAGAGCCATGTGGTTGGTAAGCAAGCTACTTACCACACAGCCACTCCTGCGATGATTTCTTTTCCTTTGAACTTTTCCCTTTCTCCCTTCTGATGAAATGCTATGCTCAAAACGTCAAAAAGTCTTTCCTTTTTCTGAGCATCAAAATAATACATTCCTAGTTCATGTCCTCTTGTTGTCTGTTATTGTTAATTTTACAATTAATTTATTTGAAATGACAATATATGTGTGTGTGTGTGTGTGTGTGTTAGTGGAGACACTATATATGAATAGAGCCCTTTACTCTAGCTTTGTTGAAGATAAGGCATGATGAGATGCACTCAATACTTTCCGTAAGGGGGTTTGTGTTAGGAAGGGCATCTAGCTATATACAATATACTAATGTAAGACATACCGGCAAGATATACTTACACTTTACTACATCTTGGAAGTTAGTAATGATGAATAAGATCTGATTAGGATTATACCAACCTATCCAGCCAATGGTAGCCCTAACACCACCCTCCAAAACTTCGGTCTTGTGCCTATTATTATTATTATTATTATTATTATTATTATTATTATTATTATTATTATTATTATTATTATTATTATTATTATTATTATCATCATCATCATTATTATTATGATGATGATTATAATGGCAATAAAGCCTATGTTACTGTCTTTCTGACACACATTTGAATAATTTAAATATATTTAAATAAAACAGTTTATATATTGTATTCAGATAAAACTTTTTATATTATACTCGTATAAAATCTGTCACTTTTGATAGATACTATGCTAGTATATCTATTTATATACAAAAACATTCATACTTTATTATCTCTAAATGCAAGAATTAGAACATATTAAATTATATCTTTTCCTTTGTGTAAATATGTGTATATATGTAAAGTGTGTGTGTGGGTATGGATCTTGTACATATGTGTGTGTGCACGCACGCACGCATGTGTGTATGTATGGGTGGAGTACATAACTAGGTGCATGCAATCTCCAGAAAGAATTTTCATATTCTTCTGAATTTTCCTAAAAGATATGCTGCAATTTTCTTCCATTGTCCTCAAAATGTAAATTCTTTTAAAGTATCATCCCGTTATTTCCTTTCAATCATCATTGAAAAAGTTGATATGTATATATATCTATATGCCAATTTTTGCATGCTTTTGTTTATGAACACTTATATTTAATTGTTTCTGTTATGTGATAGAATGGGTGTGTGTGTGTGTGTGTGTGTGTGCACGTGCACATGTGTATTTGTGCGTTTACGAATGTAGATTCATTATATATAAATGATATAGTAAATATGCTACCTCCATAATACATACACACATATGTGTATATATATATATATATATACACATACATATATATATATATATATATATATATATAAGCCAGCATGGAAGGCTGACATTAAACGATGATGCTACTGCTGCTGCTGATGATGATGATTAGATACACACACACACACACACATATATATATATATATATATATATATATATATATCATCATTTAATGCCTCTTTTACATGCTGGCATGGGTTAGATTGTTTGACAGGAGCTTGTAAAGTCAGTAGATGCACCGGGCTCTATTATCTGGTTTGGTATGGTTTCTACAACTGGATGCCTTTCCTAATGCCAGCCACTTTAGAGAGTGTACAGGGTGCATTTAATGTGGCACCAGTACGAGTGCTTTATACATGGCACCAGCACTGACAGGGTCACCAAGTAACTTGCAAAACAAAAGCATTGTCAGATGGGAGGGGGCAGTGAGGTGAGAATAAGTGGGGGTGATACAGAGGTTTGGACTAGGAGAATGAGTGGGATGGAGGTGATTGAGGTAAATGATGGACTGAAATACACGAAATATATATATGTGTTTGTGTGTGTGTGTGTGTGTTTATATATATGCAATACACTTGCACACACATGCGTATATATATATATATATATATATATATATATAT
>NC_068990.1:40422463-40422677 GCF_001194135.2 Octopus bimaculoides | reverse complement strand
TCTTCGAAACACCAGTGTTTTAATGGTGGCAGCTGATGAAGGATATGTTCTGTATTTGGCATGCTAGTTTTTTTGTACCTTGTTTATCATTTTGTCCATGTTCTTTTGCAACGTCATGTACCCAGATATGTATCTATATGTACATGTAGATGAAAGTATGTACATACATGTACATATATATGCATATACTCATATATTGTTTGTATATATATAT
>NC_068990.1:40421782-40422044 GCF_001194135.2 Octopus bimaculoides | reverse complement strand
ATATATATATATATATATATATATATATATATATAGAGAGAGAGAGAGAGAGAGAGAGAAGTTGAGAGAGAATAAAAGAAAGATACAGGGAGAGTTAAGAAAAGAAGTGAAAGTCCATGGGAGAACATTGGAATTGACAATCAATGGTGGAGGAGGGTACAGGTGTTAAAAAGTACCTGGTTGATGGATGCTAAATACATGACACACATGTACAAACATATATGTGTGTATATATATATATATATATATATATATATATATA
>NC_068990.1:40419397-40421772 GCF_001194135.2 Octopus bimaculoides | reverse complement strand
TAATAAATGAGTATATGCATATATGCGTACATGTATGTACATACTTACATCTACCTGTATATATAGATGCATATCTGGGTACAGGACATTGTAAACAAAGCGTAGATAAAATGATAAACGAGTACAGAAAATACACAGGCCACATAGAGAACATCTCCTTCATCAGCTGCCCCCATTCTAACACAGGCGTTTCGAAGAGTGGGGCAGGACGCATCGCTAAAACGGCTCTTCCCACGGACCACAAATTAAATTTATATATATATATAGAACCTGGTATAGAACTTCATGTTTGAGGCTCTGATGAGGCTCACTGCATCTTATAGTGGAAACAGCTACTGAAGTTCATAAGATTATCAGTCGATATGATTTTGTGAATGTGTGTGCATGTATTTATGCATCTCCATTTAATAATGGGCTCAAATTTTGGCACACAAGGTCACCATGTTCAGAGGAAAGGGCAAGTTGATTACATCGACCTTGGTGTTCAATTGGTACTTATTTTATCGATGTCAACCTTGGCAGAATTTGATCTCACAATATAAACTGATATAAATGCTGGTTGGTTGATTGATTTCTCTTGTCACCCTTTTTGATATATAGAGAGAGGGAAAAAAGAGTAAAAGAGACAGTGAGAGAGAGAGACAGACAGGGAGATGCAGGATGAGTGAATGTACTTGGCTTTGTGGCAGGCAATAAGTGAAGTAACAATACACACACACACACACACACACACACACACAGTGAAGGAGAAAGAATTAATAAGACAGGAGAAGAGGTGAACAATGACAATGAGAAAGAAATGACAGAGGTGTTGGCTGTAGCAGAAAAAGACTCAGCAATAATTTATACATTATGCTTAACAAGTAAGCTGTTCATTATCAGAGGAAATTTTTTGATTTAATCATTAGAATTTTAGGTAACTTAAGAATTTAAAGCGAACTCTTCCGAAGGAAGGAATATATCACTACAACTTCTACAACAATATCAAAACACATTTGCCTCCAGGAAATATGGCATAAATGGTAAAACTTCTTGAACAATATCAAAACACATTTGCCTCTCAGGAAATATGGCATAAATGATAAAAATTAAAATTCAACTTTTATCAAATTACACATGGTGGCAATAGTATATTCCTGAGATATCCGTCATATGATGGTATGAGTGTAACACTTTAGTATGTGTGTGTGTGTGTACATATACACATGCAAGTGAGTGAACAAATGAAAGAGAGTAGCACTCAACACATGTGTTAGGAGTTTTATTTAATAACAATCTTGCTTGACTCCATGCAACTTAAAATTTCGTAAGCTCATAGAATGAACCTAATATGAGGCACCTGAAGATCAAGTTCAAATGCCTGATAAGCTGAGTTCATTCTATGAGCCTATGAAATTTTAATTTGCATGGAGCTAAGTCAAACTATTATTAAATGACAGACACACACACACATACATTATATATATATATATATATATATATATATATATATAACCCATACCAGCATGGAAGACAGATGTTGAATGATGATGGCGATAATGATGACATACATACAAATATATATGATATATATGTATGCTATATAAATATATAAATATATATATATGAAGTATACAGATATATGTATGTGTGTGTGTATATGCAATATACATATACATATATATTTATATACATGTATATTCATATATATATATTTTGAGCGTGGCCGTTGCCAGTACCGCCTGACTGGCTCCTGTAGGATTTTCGAGCGAGATCGTTGCCAGTGCCCCTGGACTGGCTTGTGCGGGTGGCACATAAAAGACACCATTTCGAGCGTGGCCGTTTTCGTGCGGGTGACACGTAAAAGCACCCACTACACTCTCTGAGTGGTTGGCGTTAGGAAGGGCATCCAGCTGTAGAAACTCTGCCAAATCAGACTGGAGCCTGGTGTTGCCATCCGGTTTCACCAGTCCTCAGTCAAATCGTCCAACCCATGCTAGCATGGAAAGCGGACGTTAAACGATGATGATGATGATGATGATGATATTTATATATATATATACATAGGACCACTGATGAGGTCACAGAAGTGTGACGAAAGAACTCTGGCTGAAAAAGGATTAATGTAATGTAATGTAATATAAAGCTGAAGCAAATTAACACCAAATATACAGTGCGTGTGTTTTTATTGGCTAAACTGGCATTATGACCATCCCCAAGTACAACAATATATGTATACATATGTATATATATAAATATATATATGCATACATATTTATACATATATGAAAATATGCACATATAGATATACATACATATGTATATATGTCTGTCTGTTTATGTACGTATGTGTGTGTATATGTAAGTGTATATATACATATATATATATATATATA
>NC_068990.1:40416950-40418439 GCF_001194135.2 Octopus bimaculoides | reverse complement strand
ATATATATATATATATATATATATATATATATATATATATATATATACACACACATACACAAACACACACAAATATTTATGTATTGCATTTGTAATGAAATGTGCATACAGTTGTAATTCTGTTATATAATCAGTGTGAAATGCATAGACTTAATAACAACAACAACAACAGTTGCAAAAAAAGTTTTTAAAAATCTTTAGAGAGGAAGATGTAAGAGTGGCAGCAACATTAAAAAAAAATGGTAAATAATGACAAACAGTAACCATATGAACAACATGAACAACAAAAAACCAAGAATATGTATAACAGCAAGGAGCCGAAACATGGTAGCTTTATGTAGTCACTCCATTTTCTAGAATTAACCCCTAAATTCCATTCAAACTACATTCTGCTGTTCTATAAAAAGAAGTGGTCAATGTATCATGTATGAAGGGGAAAAAATATAGGAAGGATGGCCAAAGTTGGACATCTCTGGCCATAGGTCTACTGCATTACAGCTGACTTCAGGGGTTAAATAACCCTTATGAATGACAACAATAAATAGAATAAGTTCAATAATAATTGTTCTAAGAATAAATGTTATAAGAAGGACATCAGCTGTGAGAAGGACATGGGGATCCAGAAGTGGAAAATATAGAATAACAACAGTAAGCTACAACAGTAACAACAATATTTTCATCTAAATATAGCAGCAGCATGTATATTTATAGTTGTCACAGAGATGCACTAGCTGGCCAGCAGTATCCCTAGCAACTCTCTCCAGCATCTATCTCACTGTCCTCCTATTATTCTTTGACATCTTATCATCTTCACATACATGCAAGCACACACACACACACACACACACACACACACATATTTATATCTACAGCACCACCCAAGAATTCTAGCTACCCCCATATGTGCTGCACCACCCATATCTCTTCTCCCCTCCGCTACTTCACCGTTCAGGCAGGGGGAGAATTTGAAGAGATTCTCGGAATGTCATGAATGATGAGGCTGTTTCTATTCTATGCAAAATCTGCATATTACTCAAGATGTGCACACACTACAAAATGACATAAACATACATGCCCACATAACTATGAGTAGATACATCTTGATATGTAAATATGTTTGATAGAAGACGGTGGGGATGATATGAGTGATGGGAACCAGACCACTACAATCTTAAAATACCAGACTAAAACAGCAATGGTTCGATTTGACTTTAAAAGTATGGACTTACTACAAAAAAACACATATTTATATTTTTATGTGATTATATTACATTTTTTTATCCATTATATATACATATACTTATGTATATAATATTGGTAGACAATGTATATAGAATATTTATTATCTGATACAAATGTTTGTTAGTTTTTGCTTCAATATATACAATGAAATTTACTTTTTAAAATTCATAAATATTATGCATTTGTAAATATTATATGTATATATGTAAATAAATAATATATCATTATGTTGCATTGTATATATAAG
>NC_068990.1:40409509-40413598 GCF_001194135.2 Octopus bimaculoides | reverse complement strand
TATATATATATATATATATATATATATATATATATATATCACACACATATATATATATATATATATATATATATATATGTTTGAATATATATATACTTGTACATACATGCAAAGATAATTTGTAATATATCCTCATTCACTCACATACCTATATGAAAATGTTAGATATGTACTCCTGTTTAGAGGAGATGTTTATAAATTTCATAGACGGAATTAAATTTCCTTTTTTTTTTTTGTGAGAGTAGAGTACATAAATGAAAGAGGAAGGCTGAGAAAGAGAGAAAGGGGGAAGAAGAGAGAGGGAGAGGAAGAGAAAGAGAGTGGAAGGGAGAACAAAATTAGAGCTAGTATTCTCACACACTCACACATCGATATATATACACACACACGTGTCTTCATGTAACGTGTAGCCTATAGAAGATTTATTTGTAAGGTACACACAGATCGTGCGAGATATTAATTGTGTATGTACTGTGTCCTAGAATAGATTTTATGAAGTATTATATACACCCTACATACTGTGTCAAAATTGACGTGGGTGTTTTTTGTGAGGTATATTTAAATTTGTCAGTCTCTCTGTATGTATGTATATATATATGTGTGTGTGCATGTATGGGTGACAGTGAAATATTTGAATAGAAGAATGACTGAGGTGGCCCACCTTCTTCATGAACAGCCCATATTTATGTGGGGGCTAATGTTAACCTAAAACGTTTTAATTAATTAGAACTACTCAGGTAGAGAGGAGAAGAAAAAAAGCATTCACTAAATGAATGGTTGAATAAATTGAAAAAGAAAAGTATTTGAAATACAGAGAAATATATTTATATTTATACTTTAATATAAAGACAAAGAAGGGGAACAGCAACACTCTAATGGTGTAGAATAGGTGTTAGAGTATAAAAAATTTGGGTGGGTTTGGCGGTGGTGATGGTGGCAGTGGTAGTAGTGTTGGGATGTCGTGTCTAGTTTAGACTTAAATTGGTGCAGAAGACAAGCTTATTACTGGATCTTGGTGTGATGTGTCGCTGAATGGGAGTCAGGTGGTGCTTAGCTGAAAAGTGGAAGAGAATTGAAGGGAAGCTGGGAAATGGGTGAGGCTGTGGTGGCAGTGAAGATGTCCAAAGAAGACCCCGAATTTTGAAGTAGATGTCCTTCATATTACCCCCAGTAATAGGACACTGTTCTAGTAGCAACACTTAATTCTTCTGAAAGATAAACTTCCAAAAGGACACTATCACTCCAGCATTGCTATTGGCCCGAGAATGAAGACAAGATTCTCTGTGGAGTGTATTTGATCTTGTTTATTTGTATGTATGTTTAGATTATACAAGCATATATAATACATACATACATGCGCACGCATTCATTTATTTATAGCGAACGTCGGAGATTAGCTACAGGAAGGACATCCAGCTGTAAATCCCAAAGACACGTGTCTACGCATCCATATATACATGTATGTATGTATGTATGCATGTATGTATGTATGTATGTATGTATGTATATTGTTATGTTATGCATGTATGTATGTATGCATGTATATTATGTTACGTATGTATGTATGTACGTATGTATGTATGTATGTATATTATGTTATGTATGTATGTATGTATGTACACGTACATGTGTTTGTATGCTCGCAGTCGTGGACAGAATGATTAGGGCAGTTCGTGTATGTGTAGGGTGGCGGCGTAATGTTGGTCAATGTTGACAGTGGCGTGTGGAACAATAGACGTGTTTGTAATGCGTGGGTAATATTAGGTAGCTAGGTTGGTAACTAAGCAAAGAGAGGAATGGGCAGAGAAGACATTACAGAAGAGGCGAAGGGCCAGGTCAGACTGTATTGGTCAGTTAGAAATCACATGATCACAGGTCTTAGAATAGTTCCTTCGTCAAACTTTTGCAGGTTGTAGGTAGTAGGTAGTAGTGTATACAGTAGTAGTAGTAGTAGTAGTAGTTACTGTAGCGATGTAGTAGAGAGGAAGAAGCCTTGGCAGTGTGAGATAATGCGAGAGGCTTGGACGGAAGGAGAGAGAAAGAGAGTGTCTGTGTGTGAGTATGACAAATAATTATAGAGGGAGAAATTTGAAAAGAATTAATGTTAAGACAAAAGTAATGTTATAAGATGGTGTGAGTATAGTGAGAGAGGAGGAGGTAGAGAGAGAGAGAGAGAGAATGGAAGGAGAAAAGACAGGGTAGATAAATTGTTGAGTATCAAATAGATAGCGTTAATATAAAGTTGTAAACAGAGGCGTGTGTATGTGTGTTTGTGTCATAAAACTGAGTGAAAGAGTATGTAATTAAATACAGTATTAGTGAGTCAGAAGTATATCAAAAGAAAATGTAGCAGAGAGAGAGAGAGAAGGGGGAAGAGACAGAGAGAGACTAGTAAGACAAAGTGAAAGAGTAAGAGTAAAATAGAAAGATATAAAAGTATTCATATAGTACGACGAATGAGAGACGTAGAGAAAAGAAAGTAGATTATAAGGTTGAATCGTAAAGAGTAAAAACGTGGAGGTAGTGAACTAAAAGCTGGAGATGTGCTTTAAAAGTCCATCCACGAGGCAACTTTCACGTAATCTCAATAGATGAGAACTTTCGGTAAAACTTATTAGTGACAGTTTAGGTCGGATGGAAGTGCTGGAAGATTTCATATATCATTTTCTAAAGGTTTTATCTAAGTATCTAAGTATTCCGAAAATTTTCATTGTGCTTCATAAAGCTATCAGTTGAACGGATAGGAGAGGATATATATATATATATATATATATATATAACGTGTATGTGTATGTATGAATATATATAGTATGTCTGTATGCACTTTTATAGATAAGTTTTCGAAAGGATGTTTTTAATCTCAAGGTCATTAAGTGTAACTATAATTAGATTAAGTGCTATATATACGTGTGTGTGTGTGTTATAAGGTATGCATATGGATATCCATTTAAGTAATCGCAAGAAACTTGTGTAAATTTTCACGTATTTCTAGATTGTTGCAAAAAAATGTTGGAATAAATTTCTGAAACCGAAAATTAATGAGTTAATTACATGAATTCAAAAATGTGTATGAGTGGATATGTGTGCGCAATGGATTGCAGACGAATCCGGAGAAACAGATGAAAAAACGAAACACACTAAAATATATATATATATATATATATGTATGTGTATATATATATATATATATATATATATATATATATATATATATATATATATATTGAAAGAAAATGGTAAACATACACATACACACATACACTTAGACACACATACAAGCACAGGCAGACGGATAAATAGACAGACAGATAGACAGACTGATAGATAGATAGATAGATAGATAGATAGATAGATAGATAGATAGATAGATAGATAGATAGATAGATAGGTAGATAGCCAGGTAGGTAGAGAGAAATATCGATAGGTAGATAGCTGAATGGATAGATGAAATACAAAGAGATCAAGAGAAAGAGAGAGCGGCTAAGTAGGATAGGGGGAGATATAAAGAGAGTGGGGTATAAAATGTATCGTTGGATAGAGAGAAATGGGGTAGGTATATGGGTGGACGGAGGGTGAGAGATGGTACAATTTGAATAAGCCAAAGCTGGCCTCAAAAAAAAAAAATATATATATATATATATAATAATAATAATAGTAAAAAACGGCAATATCGGTGTATATAACATTAAGGATGTCTTTTCTATCGTAGTCTGAATTTGTGGATGTGGTGGCAGTAATGAAGAACTTTTGGTTTTTAAGGTTGCAGTGGTGGTCGTTATACTATCGACGTAGTGGTGGTGGTGGTGGTGGTGGTCGTCGTCGTTGCAGTTGAGGTAGTACTGGTGGTGATATAGTATTGGCTCTAGCTGCGGTAATGATCATGATGGTAACCATAGTTGTAGCAATGGTAGTGCTCTTTGGAGTGGTGCTGGCTATAGTTGCAACGGTAATGATGGAGTTGGTCATAGTTTAATGTAATAGTGGTGGTGGTGGTGGTGATGGTGGTGGTGCTGGTGGTGGCGGTGGTGGTGGCGGTATTAGCTAAAATTTGTAGTGTAAAGGTGGTAGAAGTAGTAGGTGGGGGGTAAG
>NC_068990.1:40407144-40409080 GCF_001194135.2 Octopus bimaculoides | reverse complement strand
CATCGTCAACATCCGTTACATTTTGAAGGTCGGTCTTGAGAAGCCTCTATAGCAAAAACACGAAAAACAAAAAACAAAAAACAAAAAAAAAATCGCATGCAGGAGTAACAAACATTCTCTACATGTTGGTGGTTTGCTGAGGGTGAGTGTGAGGAGGAAGGGAAGAAGGCTAAAGGATGTAGTGAAGTGGGGGGAGGGGGAAGAGAATGTGGAAGAGAGGAACTGTGGTGCGATGCAGTGCAGTTTGTTGGTGGCGGTAGTGGTGGTGGTGGTGGTGGTGGTAGCGTGTTATGTTGAAGGCGCAAATTTTGACTACAAGATGGATAGATAGATTCACTGACTTGGAAGAGGATTAGATAAATAAAAGAAGATAAAGGAGAGATAAATATGTATGGATAGAAATTTGAACAAATAGAAATAGAAATAGATAGATAGGTAGATAGATAGATAGATAGATAGATAGAGATAGATAGATAGAGATAGATAGATAGATAAATAGATAGATAGATAGACAGAAATAGATAGATAGATAGATAGACAGAGATAGATAGATAGATAGATAGACAGAAATAGATAGATAGATAGAGATAGATAGATAGATAGATAGATAGATAGATAGATAGATAGATAGATAGACAGACAGGCAGGAAAACAGACAGAGGTAGGTAGATTGATAGATAGATAGATAGATAAATAGATAGATAGATAAGGTGAGATGGAATAAGAGGTAGGTATGAGGTAAAGGTCTCCTAGTTTGCTACAATACACCACTTAGCAACCACAACAGAAATTCCATACTTCTTTCACGAAGAAAGGGGAGTCGGCCGACATGAGAATGTGTGTTTTCAAAGAGAAAAATCACTTGCGTTGCCCTGTTACAGTCTGCTTGCTGGAAGATGGGTTTGAACACTGCAGTTGAATATTTCCAAATATCTAAACACCTGCACTTATTCTCCATTACATACACACACACACGTGTGTCTGTATGTGCACATATATATATATATGTATATATATATATGTGTGTGTGTGTGTGTGTGTATATATATATATATGTAAGTATGTATCTATGTAGATAGATAAACAGACATATATATATATATATATATATATATATATATATATATATAGATAGAAAGATAGATAAATAGTTAGATAACTGTAGTTATGTATGTTCCTATGTATGCATGTATGTAGGCACGTGAAGTGGAATTGACCCATAACTGTTGTCCCGTCAAACGCATAAGGCAGACTTAAAAAACGGTTAGGCTTTTCATGCCGTTGTTGTTGGTGTTAATATATCACTGGATTATGTATATCTTTACATATTCTTTCTTTCTCTGTGTCTCTCTCTCTCTGTCTCTCTCTCTGTCTCTCTCTCTCTCTCTCTCACACACACACACACATACACATACACGTTGGTTTAGTTAATACAGGCAAAAAATTGTTTGTGTTTGTGTATATATATATATATATATAATATATATATATCTGTCTATAGATTTTTTTTTGACAAACATACAAAACACTTACAGGAATATGTAGACATATACATACGTGCATACATACATACATACATACATACATACATCATACATTTTATATATATAAATATATATATGTATGTATATATATTAGATTGGTAGATACGTACATGCAAACATGCATGCATTCATACTTGCCCTTGAATTTGAAAATTCGCCTTTTGTTATAAGCATGTACGAAAATGTGTGTGTATATATATGGATATGTGTGCGAGTATAATATGTATGCAACCACATATACAAGCGTGTGTATATATATGTGTGTGTATATATATATATATATGTATACATGTGTTTATATATATATATGTATACATGTGTTTTTATATAAATACATATATGCATATATATATATATATATATATATATATATATATATATATATATATATA
>NC_068990.1:40405363-40406776 GCF_001194135.2 Octopus bimaculoides | reverse complement strand
ATATATATATATATATATATATATATATATATATATGTATGTATATGAATATTATATACATATAATCATATGTATATGAATAGACACACACATACAGAAATATACAATATATGAGTGCGCAGTTTATGTATATTTATATAAATATGTTTGTATATGTATGTGTATATACACGTGTAATATATGTCTACATATACATCTCTATATACACCCACATATCCATAAATATGTCCATATATATACATACACATATTTATATATGTATGCATGTATGTATATGTATATATATGTATATATATATATATATATATTATGTATGTACAAGATATATATACATGTATGTGTGCATATGTACGTGTGTGTATGGATGTTTGTAAGTATATGTATATAAATGTATGCGTGTGTATAAATGTATATAATATATATGTATATTTATCACTTTTTGTATTGAGTACTTTTTCCTCGCGATTGTATGATCTAACGTGCATTCACACTTGTTTTTCTTTTATTTGTTGTTGGTGTCGAGTGTGTGTGTGTGTGTGTGTGTACTTAATTGATTTGCATACAAATACAGGTATATATTTTTTCACCATATATATATATATATATATATATATATATATATATATATATATATATATATATATATATATATATATATATATATATATATATATATATACCGGCATGTATGCGTATATGTGTCTAGCACTTTATTCACAGGTAAATTTCTCTTCAAAGGAACACTTGTTCACTTTGCCTAATGCACACACACTCGCATATTTATAGTGATATCATATTTAATAGATATGTATATGTGCATAGACACAGCAACACACTCACACACACACACACATATATATATTTATGGATATGCATATACATATGTACGCATGTACACACACACACACACACGTGCACACATATACATGTAACCATAATCTTTAAACACACATACCCACATACCAAGCGTATTGTCTTTCTATCTGTTTTGGCCTGTAACTCTATCTGTAGATGTTTTTTATTTTGTTTTTTTCTTTCTTTGTTAAAAGTTCATGTGGCATGGGTAGAGCGGGTCCCACGCTCTCTGCTCCTTATAATTAAGGATTCCAACACTCTTTATACGGGACATTTTTATTGCAATACCAGTTTAAAAATTTTTTTTTTTTAATACCTAATCATATATAATTATTTTTTCTGAAATATGTTGTATCACCAGGAATTTTCACTCCTCTACCTTTTTCTTTACCCTCTTTCTCTCGTCCATCATCATCATCATCATCGTCATCGTCATTATCATCATCATCATGTTGATATCATTATCGTTCCTCTTTCACATGTGTGTGTGTGAGAAATTGTGCATGATTAATTTACTCTAAAAAAACAACGAGCATAAACATCGCGTGTATAACGTAC
>NC_068990.1:40398176-40404984 GCF_001194135.2 Octopus bimaculoides | reverse complement strand
CGCACGCACACACGCATCTAGCCAACACGTACAAAGAGAAAGCAGTAAAGTACACCGCATGATAATAAATTCAATATCAGTATGAAGTATATCACTATTTTCCTTTCTTACCAGAGCTGTTGTTATTTGTGTTGTTGGGAACATACCATAAACTGGTTTTTGTGTCTTATAAGTTATATAAGGGATATTGTTGATAGGTGTGCGTGTATGTGTGACTCTGTGTGTGTGACTGTGTGTGTGTGTGACTCTGTGTGTGTGTGTGTGTGTGTGTTTGGACAGATGCGCCTAAGTATAAGTTTGTATCTACGTATTACGTGTGTCTGCCCATAAGTATTGCTGTAGTGCTTAGAAATGGATTGTGTGTATATATACACATATGTACACACACACTCACATATATTCACATATGTACACACATGAATATGCACACAAATACTCACTTATACATACATGCACACACATATATATATATATATACGTATATACTTCCAAAGAGAGAGAGAGACACACACAGAGGCGAGGACAGAGAGAGAGAGAGAGAGAGAGAGAGAAAGAGAGAGAGAGAGAGAGAAGTACGTACACATATATGTATATGTATATGTATATAAATCTTTGTGTATATATATATATCTGCTCAAATATATTTGTATGTGTGTTTATTTTATAGATAGATCGATCTATGTGTACCAGAATGTTTAACATAAGGGTAGGCATGAATATGTCACAGTGTTTACTATGTATTGGACTATTATGCCTAGAAGCTATGTGATGATGATGATGATGAATGATCATAGTATATATATGTATGTATGTGTATATATATATATATATATATATGTATATATATATAAATATTTGCGTGTATACTTGTGTATGTATACTTGTGTATGTATATATATATATATATATATATATATATATATATATATATACGTGGGAGTGTGTATACCTGTGTATGTATATATATATATATATATATATATATATATATATATATATATAACGTGAGAGAGTTAGGGGTTGGGGGTACAACCCACTAAGGGATAGTATCTATCCAGTATATATGATAGATATATGTTAGAATGTAAATTTCTACGTAGATATGTGTATATGTGTGCGTGTATATACGTCTGTATATGTGTATGAGTGTGTGTGTGTTTATATGTATAGCTATGTGTATATTGGTGTATAAACACGGGTGTGTATGCCACATGGTGCGACTTCAGGTTCACTGCGCTGTACCTTGGGCAAGTATCTTCTACTACAGCTCAGAGCCGACCAATGCGTTGTAAGTAAATTTAGTAGGCGGAAACTGCGTAGAAGCCCGTCGTCTACATACATACACACATACATGATATATACATACATACACGCACACACAGTCATACATATTTAGATGCGTGTGAGTGTATTTTGTATTCATCCTCCCCTTTTTTTATAGTCGTTGTTGGTATGATTGAAACCCTAAAACACACCGGTTTGGCACTGGAGAATGATAAACAAAGTACCAGAGTTAAAAACGAGTACCGGGGCTGATTTCTTTTGCTAAACTCGTCTAGGTGATGCCCCAGCATGGCCACAGGCCAGTGAGTGAAACAAGTAATCGTATAACGTATACACACGCACACACGCATATACACACATGTATAGTGATTTACATATGCGTAGTGTATATATATACATATATATATATATAAATATGTGTGTGTGTATAGACATCCATACATATATGTATCTATCTTTATATGTATGTATGTATGTATGTATCATGTATGCATATTTGTGCATAAATATGTATGTATATGTATGTATGTATGTATGTATGTATCATGTGTGCATATTTGTGCATAAATATGTATGTATATGTATGTATGCATGTATGTATGTATGTATATATGTATGTATGTGTGTGTGTGTGTGTGTGTATGTATGTATGGATGGATGTATGTATGTATGTATGGATGTATGTATGTATGTATGTTTTATATGCAGAACCTCTTGAAAGTGGCAGGATTTCTTAATAGAATGTTAAAAGATTTCCGATCCAACTTCTTCCTCCTTGACCGAGAAGAAAAGAAACAGGGCGAGGGGGCGGAAGAAAATGAACTATATACAAGGAAAAGGAAGGGTTGAAGGTATGTGTGTGCGAGAAAGAGAGAGAGAGAGAGAGAGAGAGAGAGAGAGAGAGAGAGAGAGAGAGAGAGAGAGAGAGAGAGAGATAGTGGGTTAGTAAGGAAGTGGCGGGGTGGGGGGAGCCGTCCATTCTCTGATTTTCAGCTTTCAGAAGCAAACCATGCCAGGCAGCTAGCTAGCCCAGGCCTGGGTCAGAACTGACCTGTACTTATAGCCAACACCGTTCTCCTAACACTGCTGCTATACACTTTTTCAACCATCACAGCCAGAAAAAACATAGCAACCACCGCCACTGCGAACACCACCACCACCACCACCACCACCACCAGCAGCACCACCACTACTACTACTACTACTACTACTCCATAGATATTGTTTCCGTTACCGTCACCACATTCCCTGCACATACCCATTGCGACTGTGCTGGCTTTGTCGTTACCGTCACCACCTCCACTTCCCCCCTCTCTCTCTCTCTTTCTCCCTCTCTCTCTCCTATTGTGACACGACCACTACTACTACTATTACTATTATTACCGTCACCACCGCAGCCGTCCCCTCCCCTACAACCAAACTACATACTACTACTACTACTACTACTACTACTACTACTACTACTACTACTACCACTACTACTACTATACGAAGCTTTGCGAAAGGAAGCAAAATGGAAAAAAGGGAGAACAATTGCTTTTTCTCTGTCCATTTTTATTTGTCATTCATACATATACATACATACATATACAATATATCTCTAAACCGCTTTCTATAACATACATCACACGCACATACGCACACACAGAGACTGTCATCGTATAATGAGTAAAAAAAAAGATACATCCTCACCAGGAGTTCCTATTAATATCTCTTTTTTACTCTCTTCTCACTCACTTTATTCCCTGTGAAATTTTTTACATTATATCACAGCCACACAACCCATATATATATATATACACAGACGTGCAAAAACGTACGCATAAAAAGACTCAAGCAAACTGACTCCTAATAAATTTTGTCTTTATCCCGACTCACTATCTTTGACATGTATGGGGTATATTACTAACAAAAACTGCAGTAATTTTTTTTGTTTATTTGTCACAAGGGGCAAACAGTTTTGAGGGGATCTACCTAGTATTTGCCCGGTACTTTATTTTATCGAACTTTAAAGGATGAAAAGCTAAGCTGACCACAGCTGGATTTGAAATCAGTGAGTACAGAACTGGATGAAATATCGCAATGCTGTTTTTTTTCTCCGACATTCTAACGCCTCTGCCAGTTCGCCGCCGTAGTAGTGGCTTTGGTGACGGCACTGTTTCATTCTCCAAACGTACACATATATACAAACCGCATTTAGAAACATACAAACACGTATATAAACACTGAAACACATATATACACAAGCACATATATATATATACATACACATACGAACACAAATACATATGCGAACGCATTCACACAACACAAACTAGGCAAGAAGACAGAAAAGTGCAATAAGGGAGACTCTACTCGGTCGTTCGACCTGCTAGAAATAGCAGACAAATCCCAGTCAGTTCATATCAGAATACTTTATACAAAAGCGAGACATATTGGATGATGTGAGTGAGCCCTGGTCTAGAAAAAAAAAAAAAATGTTGGGATGGTCACGGGGTGTAATACTTTTCGTCATAGATCTATTCAGTGGGGTGTGGCCTGAAGCTATACAACAAACTACGAAGACACGCAGAAATGTACACAACACACAATGTTATTATTCATAGCTTCGGGACTGGTTATAATGTCACAGCCCCCGATATAACTTGACACCATTTCCCAAAACTGGACACTTGACCGGTAAGTCAAGAAGCAGCAGCCAAAATCTCCTTCAAATCATACCCTCATACACATTCAAAATAATGTGGTTTCAGAGTACATTACGACTACAAGGGATCTAGTACACCTGCTGGAAATAGCTGCGAAATTTCCTTCAAATCACTTCTCTCTGTCATATTAAATTGAAAGAACACATTGACAAGATGGTCGAGGCTGGAATGGCGTTGATAAAGGTCTCCCCTCCATTCGAAGTTGACTTGGGTTAAACAATAAAACTGCGTTGCAAAATGACTCAACGCCTGCATTACAACTGAATTGCGCAGCCGATTCACACACACACACATACAAACACGCATATATACATGTGTGTGTGTGTGTGTTTGCGTTCGTGCGTGCGTGCATGCATGCGTGTGTCGATAGATAGATAGATAGATAGATAGATAGATAAACGGAGAGACAGACAGACAGAGATAAACAGGCACATCACGGTTGAATTTTTTGCGAATCACTACACAGATTCGCGGTCCGATCCTTATAGCGAAGCGTGGCTTGTGTGAACCGAACACGGGTGAAGTGGGGTGCATCTTATATACGTATTTGCGGTAGTCGAAGATATTTGAAAAAACGAGGCCTGTCAATTTGGCTACCGAACAGGGCAGCCAAAACCAATTCTATGTCACTACTCGATCCTGTGTGAAAACTGTGCTGAAACTTGTGTATGCATGTTTATATGTATGTATGTATGTATGTATGTATGTGTATGTATGAATGTATGCATGTGTACGCGTGTGTTTATGTTCGCCGGTATAAAATAGTTTTCCATTCTGTGCCAACACGTAAAACAGCAAGTCGAAAATCCGAGATCGAAATAATAGATACAGATTGAAATAAATCCTGGGGCCCGATATCATCGACTAAAATTTACTGGTGGCATGGCTCCAGACTGATTCTAGGTCCAGTCATGAGATTGAACCAGGAAAACAAAATATATATGTGTGCGCGCGCGCGCGCGTGTGTGTGCTCGCGCGTGCACATAAGAATTAATTATAATATAACTTGGTTTGTTAGTGAATGTGTCTGTAAACGTAATATACATATTTGTGGGGTGGGGGGAAGATTTTAGAAAACGAAGTAGAAGATTACTATACATACCCCACCGACCCCTACACAGTATAAACACAAGATACATGTGAATGTGTCTGCCACGCGGTGGATGAATATTAAATAAAATGCATTAGTGTGCGAATACGTTTGTGCGTGTCAGTGCGTGAGTGTGCGTGCGCGTGTATCTGTGCGTGTGTGTAAATGTATACATATACACTGAATAGACTGTAGTTGTGTGACGATACGAATGTAAGTAACTGGAATAAAGTGTTTTTTTTCTTTTGTTTTTTAGTTATTTTTATACAAAAAATATTCTTAGTTATGCTTAAACTGTGGTCGCACGCACGCATATATAATGTATCGTGTCCATACATACATACATACATACATACAAACATACATACATACATACATACATGCATGCGTGCATGCATACATATATACATACATTCAGTCCTATGTATATACGTGTATATATGAGTACATGTAATATGTGTGTGCGGGCGAGCGCACGCATATGTGTTCTGTCCATACATACATACATACATACACACAGACCTATGTATATACATGTATATATGAGTACATGTAATATGTGTGTGTGTTTGTACGGGTATATATATATATGTGTGTGTGTGTGTGTGTGTGTGTATACGTGTATGAACGTATGGGTCCACCCATGTGTATTATATGTGTTTATATACTTATGTGTTGTCTCTCTCTCTCATATATATATAATGCTTATATATGTATACACACAGATTTACATGTGTGTGTATGTGGGGGTGGAGGTGCGTAGAACCCAAAGGTGGCTTTCACTACAGAATTAGAATTTATTTATTTGTCATAATTTATTTATTTATCATAAGACAAACATTCATTCTTGACTATTCGACGAACTCAGAGTCGTTATAAAGCTCTCTAATAAATGTATATTTCTTTTGACCAGAAAAGGAATGACAATAACCATCACCCTTTTATTGATCTGGGTTTCCAATATGGCGGAAGAAAGTGAGGACATTATTAACGAGCTAATTTTCTGGCCCAAATGTTATAACCGAATGAACTTCACTAACGGTAGCCCACGACCTGCTGGTGGTGTTCAAGCGGGCGGTGTATAAAAACCTTGACAGCCAAGAACTCATTATATAAAGAGCCGGACGAAATAATACAAGGTAATTTGTCCGGCAGTCGAGCTGTTCCGCACACTCACCATCCACAACTGTTTCACGGTTTATTTCATTGACGTAGAAAAGATGAACGGTGAAGATGAACTGAATTTAGAGCATAAAGAGACGGAACAAATAACGCAACTCATTTTATTCACAGTACGATTGCTCTGCCATTTCGCAGCATAAAATGTACACAATACATATATACATGGCAGAGCTTGAGTTCTGGAGAAAAAACAAAACAAAAAAAAAACGCCAAGCTTTAATTTTTACTCTACAAACGATCGTGATATCTAGGACTATAAAAAAATCCGCAAGACCTTAAGCTTAGGGCGATGAACAAACCAAGATGCTTTCCACTAACCTTGCTACCAAGTATGTGGCCTGTTAAAATATATTCTAAATTAAAAGGAGAAAGGGAATACAAATATATACATACTTATATGTACATATATGAAACACACACACATTTCCTTACGTGTGTATATATATATATGTATATATATATATATATATATTATATATATGTATGTATATATATGTATGTATAATATATATATATATATATATATATATATATATATATATAT
>NC_068990.1:40395076-40397994 GCF_001194135.2 Octopus bimaculoides | reverse complement strand
ATATATATATATATATATATATATATATATATATATATGCATACACATGTGTGAGTGTATATCATATATATACATACTGCGCATACGCACACACACATATATAGATATAATACGTACGATATGCGTATAATCATCGACATGTTAAATATGTATATATACGTGTATATATGCTCATATATGCTTTCATACATTAGATGCACATATATGTATAGGTTTACATAATATATATATGCAGGGTAGGATCAGAGGCGTAGCTAGGTTCTACAGTTAGTGAGACCGAGCACATAAAAAAAGGTGCTATGGAACATACCAAACAATTTTTAAGTAATTTCGTTTATATTACGCGAAATATTTCATCAGTTTATAATATACGTAATTGTGGTGTACTTTCATTAATTTCATGTTTCAGCAACAATGTCATTATGTTTGAATCTTACAACTGCTGATATAGGTGTGACTTGAAAATGACCTAACTCTATGGGATCGTCAAGTGTCGAGAGATTATGACGTCAGGGTTTTGTTTTGGTTCTTCAGATGTCAACAGCTACAAAACACAGCACAAAGAGATTGAGCAGATAGATCAAAAACACAGGAGGTTGATCAAATAGAGTAATGATTCCAGAACGTTCTTCTAAGGCCTTGTAATTAACAAATAAAAAAGAGATTCGACTTTTATCGCTGAAGTGAACTAAAGACTTTTAAAAAATTGTTGAAAAGACGCCAATTTTGAAAAATGTGTTGGCGGGGACAGGTCGCTCCACTTGCTCCCCTATTAGCCACGCCACTGGGTAGGATTAACCATGAAGCCAAATATGCACGTGCTTTGACTGCCAAAAGAATGACACACCACAGACTCTGTCCCACATTGGATTTCCTATATTGTACATGGAAATTCTGAAGTATTTTTGTTTCATAAGAATTTTTAAAAAAACGGTTTTTAGCATACGCATTTTATACGTTGTCCTGTAAACATAGAAATAATTCTGTTTATATTACTCTTATATAGTGTTAAATATATAAATTAAAAAACAAACACGAAACAGAATGCCTTTAATATATTTGTGAGGTTTGGACAAGAATTAAGTCCCTGAAGAAAATTTTATTTGTAATCAAACTATGTCACATTCAGAACTTTGTTAGCATCTTGCCAGACAATAGAAGGGTTGATGATACTCCATTTTAAGGAGTATATTAAAGCTATCAGTTCTTTTTAAACGGAGTTAATCATGCTGATTTATTGTTTATACTGTATCCTTTTCATTCCTGTACCTTAACAATTCGGAAAATAGTATCGATAAAGCAAGCGATAAACCAAATAGCATACTGATATTGGCACAGGAATCGATTTGAACGGGAGCTGTTGCCCCAGCTGGGCAGTTGTACAATTTCTGAAACTAATGAAAGGAAAGGACATATTCTTTAATTTATTTGGTGAGTTCAATATTGGACTGCCTCGAAGGGTTATAGTCTATCTCTCTCTCTCACACACACACGCGCGTATATATGTATAACATATATACTTACAAACGCGCATGCGCATATATAAAAAGGTGTCAGAATTTCCGTCCTTGAGTTTTTTCAATTGTACAGTTGACGGAAATACCAAGTTCCTTGAATAAGCGGGCATTAGGGTGACACGCGTAGCCCCTATAATATAGTTCTGAAACAGTGTCAGCGTGACACAATATGACAAGATTGTTTCCTTTAATCTCACATACAATTGATCCGATGGACTAATATAGTTTCAGTTCACCCAGTTTCATTTACAAAGCATGGCTCAAGAAAGATGCCACGCACTACAGAAAGATGCCACGCACTGGGAATGGACGCCGGACCTTGTGGCTGAGGAGAGGATTTCTACACAAACATTATAAGAATACATACATACATATATATATGTTCATGCATACATACACACACATACATATGCATATATAGCCTTATACTAATACATCCATTTGTTGTTTACACCACCTATCTTCGTCTGTTATTTTTTCGTGAATTCTTCCTATATATATATATATATATATATATATATATATATATATATATATATATATATATATAAGCATACAGTATACTGTTCCGTTACCGACTAAAATCAACCAAAAAGTATTCCATCTAATGAAAGATAAATTGAATAACACAATTCCCGATAAAGAATTGGGAGTGTAAGTTCAAATCATTTGAGCTCTACTACGTGTTTTCTATATTGAGCGTCTCTTGATCTCACCTGATGACTCTCTCTCTCTGTCTCTCTCTGTATGTATGTGTCTATCTATCCATCTACATTTTTACAGCAAGTACTTTTATGGCCGGTTGCGATTCCGGAGCCCAGAAATGAACTCATTTGCATACAGCCAATCAGAGCTCACCTTGACTTTGTTGTCAAGTTAACAAACACGTTCTCTACCAAGTAAACTCAAGACGGAGAACGGTGTTGAAAGTCGACGGATCGCCAAATTAAGCCTGATTTTAGAAGGAGACAAGTAATTAGATAGATTTGTATCTATACCTATTATCGGATTTTCTTAGGACCCCATAAGGTAAAGATGTAGATGGGAAAAATATGGGTCGAAGGTGATGTGCTGGCAACCCTCTCCTCTTACTGCTTTACAAAGCAAACAACAACATGAATAACTACACAGAGGCTTCCATGGTTGAAACAAGAACAAGAAAAACATGCAGTATTCTTTTTTACTCTAGGCACAAGACCCGAAATATTTGGGGAGGGGGCCAGTCGATTAGTACGACCCCAGTTCGCAAGTGGTACTTAATTTATCGACCCCGAAAGGATGAAAGGCAAAGTCGACCTCGGCGGAATTTGAACTCAGAACATAAAGACAGTCGAAATACTGCTAAGCATTTCGTCAGGCGTGCTAACGTAGAAAAAAAACAAACAAAAGCATGGTCATTCC
>NC_068990.1:40391370-40393176 GCF_001194135.2 Octopus bimaculoides | reverse complement strand
TATATATATATATATATATATATATATATATATATATATATATATATATATGTGTGTGTGTATCTATATTTATATGTGTGTAAAAACGTGTGTCAGTACCAATGCACACACACACACACACACACACACGCACACACACATACACACAAAAACAAACACATACATGTACACATAGGTGGCTTTCGAAATGTCTCCCCCGTAACTCGGAGATAAATAGAAGCAGTACTAACATACTTTTTAATGTTTTTCTCAAATCAGTCAACTAATGGGGGATCCGTTTTAATAACTGAGCTACCTCGCAGGTCCAATGGAGTATTGCTCCGCAATAACGGGTCTCGTGGCGATATCCGCTGCTTGGCATTTTGAGCAGACCGTTAGCCTTCTAAGTCACATTGCGTGCTGTCTGTGTGGAAGCTCGTGGGATGGAATTGTACCTGCAATTTAAACGTCCCTACCTCCCTGTTACATACTGAGTCACGATGAATACTTGAGGATTAAGTTGGTAGAACATATGTCTGCTGGAATATTCAACTACTTGCACGCTCACGTTAATTTACTGGGTACGGCAGTTCAATTGAGCAGACAACCGGAAATTCATGGTCAGAAATATTGAATGATATTCCCACACACATACACATATTCACACATAGTTATATACATATGCACGCGCACACTTGCGCTCACACACACACACAGACACACACACACACACACACATACTCAGCAAATACCAGATCCATTTTAGTCACCTAAAACACAAACATAAATTTCTTTTAATGCGTTTCTTGTGAGGTGGGAAAATCTTTTGCAGCACTCCGCCTTGTTAGTAATAGTCTCACAGGCACTATGCCGCTGAGACGGTTCCTCCGTGTATCTGTGTATATGTGTATAAGTATGGGTCTGTCTGAATGGTTAAGAAGTTCACTTTGTTGTCACGCAATGCCGGGTTCGATTTCACGGTACGGCACGTTAGACACGTGTCTTCTACAATAAAACTTGAGGGTGGAATATAGTGGAATTGCACGGCAGCCCGGCATATGAGATCGTGATACTTTGACTTAAGTACTTAGTATGCTTACATACATACACATTTATATCTTATATGCAGAGAGAGAGAGAGAGAGAGAGAGAGAGAGAGAGAGAGAGAGAGAGAGAAACTGCACATAGAACATAAGTAGGAACATTCTTTTGAGAAACATGTGGAAATAAGTGGTCGGGAGTATGCGGCCTTGGTGTACTTGATGGGGAAAAACGTGCGCATTTTTGTTATGCCAAGACGCATCTACAGGATCGTTACTTTGTATGCATGGCTATGTCAATGTTAATATTTATAAATGTAAGTGAATGATAAAATACTGCAAATAACTCTTTATACATACATACATACATGCGTACATACATTCCTACATTTGCACATGTATGCATGTTGCTTGTGCGTTGCCAGTATTTATATATATATATATACATAAAAATAAAAAAAAATTAATAAAGGAAAGTAGATCTAGGTACAAAATCTGTACACCTGATGATTGCTGTGTGGCGTGTGGTTCGATTTGCAAATAAAATATTCAGTTTCAACAAGCAAATATATTCTACAAGTGTGGAGTATTCTCTCTTCGTCAACAAACTCTGTTGTCATTTCATTATGCACACATACACACGCACGCACGCACACACACACACACACACACACACACACACACACACACACACACACACACACACGTATCATCCCATGTGTAAGTCCTTTTGACTTTTGTTCTCTTGTTATTTTCTTTATTTTCGCTTTGCTTGTATGTATGTATG
>NC_068990.1:40390017-40391120 GCF_001194135.2 Octopus bimaculoides | reverse complement strand
TATATATATATATATGAATGATAATGAATTTTGAAAAACTATTGTCAGACTAAAAGTGAAAAAACTACTTGAGTCGACCTCATCAAAATGGCAATTCAAATGACAATATTTTCAATTTCGGGAACAGTGAGCCATGATGCATGTTAATACGCAGGATCTGGTCTATTAGTTGTCTAATTTTTCTCTGGGCAAGTTGCAGATGGATCCATTTATGGTATTAACAAAAAGAATAAAATGAATAAAAAAAATAAAATAAAATAAAATAATTTTTTTTTTGTTGTCTACATTGATTTGCTTTTGTGAGAACAGAACATAGGAAGTTGTGATATTCATCAAGTTCTTTTACATAGATTATTGCGAGGAAGTGACGTTAATATATCACAAATATTTTTTAGACCGGAAATCGAAGTCGATTCACATGTTGAAGGTTCAGAAATGTTAGCCCTACTGTAAATATACAAAGTGTATATAATATAGACAGAAAGGTTGTTGCAGTGCAGGGGTTGGGGTAACAGGGAGAAGACAGAGCTGAGAATACAGGGTTTTATATATTTATACAAGACGAGAACATTCTCTTGCACTTAAATGTCACTAACATAAATGTATGCCTGTGTATGCATGCATAGTGTATATATATGTATGTTTGTCCATATCTATCTATCTATCTATCTATCTATCTATCTATCTATCTATCTATCTATCTATCTACATACCTAGCTACCTATCTCTATCTATCTATCTATCTATCTATCTATCTATTTATTTATCTATCTATCTATCTATCTGTCTGTCTGTCTATCTGTCTATCTGTCTATGTATCTGTCAGTCAGTCCGTCTATTTGTCTATATGCATGTATGTCTGATTATCTAGTTCCCTTCTTCCCGCTCTTTCTGTGTGAGTGTGTGTGTATTCGCATCTGTGTGTGTTCGTGCGGATGCGTATATGTATTGTAGTTCTCAAAAGAAGACCACAACTCACAAGAGACCGCAGTACATTATCTAAACAGTTTTCTTGACTTGTATACCTGTTTTATTTAATTAAGATTTATGAGCCAAAAGGCACCTAACTGTTTCATATATATATATATATATATATATATATA
>NC_068990.1:40388332-40388852 GCF_001194135.2 Octopus bimaculoides | reverse complement strand
ATATACATATATATATATATATATACACACACATACATACAAATATGTGTATATGCATATATATATATATACATATATACGCATATACACACATATATATATATATACATATATATATACATATATACATATATATACATGCACATCCATACACACATACACACACATCATGCTGGCACAATATATATATACACATACAGCCAAAAAGAAATGCAGTATATGTCTGCGCACACATATACACGTAGTAGCTAACCACTAATGCAATATACTCAAAAACATTTCAAAAGATTTCTAAAATAAGTCTAGAAATTATATTTCATCATTTTGTTTAGAGATGCAAAGAAATGCATTTAAATACTTATGTGTATACATGGACAACCATATATATATATATATATATATATATATATATTCACATGCACACGTATATATGGGCATAATATATATAAAATGTGTATATACAAAAAGTGGTGCATAAAAGTAAAGGTAATGTTCTTATAACTATAAGGTTATATAATGT
>NC_068990.1:40386643-40388110 GCF_001194135.2 Octopus bimaculoides | reverse complement strand
ATATGTGTGTGTGTGTGTGTGTGTATACACACACATATATATAACATATATAGTATACACATACACACATATATATATATATATATGTGTGTGTGTGTGTGTGTATAATCTTCAAATATTTTTTATTCAATAACAAAAATATATATTTTTGCATGTAATACGAACACATACACACATGCAAATACATACAAGAGCACCCCGCCGCACATACACATATAGATACATGTGTATAAATATATATACATTTATACACACACACAAAAACACACACATATATATAATACATATATATATGCTTACGTATTCAAATCTAAATACATGTACATATATGCACACACACTCATACACATATATTCACTGATGTTCTGCATGTGTGTTTATGCCTGTCAATGAGTGTGTCCAAACGCACATATATATGTACACATACTGAGGCTGCAGGCACATCTTTGTAAGAAAGAATCAGTTACAATTGAGTATAGGAAATAAAATATCAAAATAGCTTCTTCTCTAGTGCACTACCACAAAACATATGAAAAATTCTTTAGTGAGGCACAAACGTCCATGTCTCTAATAGCAGAAAATATATGCGCATTTTTAGTGCAGAAATCATATGCATATCTTCGACGTACCAAATAAGAGCATATTTTAGAGAGCAGAAAATATATGCATTAAAGAAAATCTGGGATGTTGTAATTGTGCAATATAGCTGCCGAAAAAGTAGTGGACTAAATTTATGCTCAGAAAAAAATATAAAAATATGGTCATTCTATTTATTAGGAATTGTGTCTAGTACTCTAGAACCGGACAATAAAAAGGAGTCCTGTCTTGTGTGTGTGTGAGTGTACATGTATATAAATGTGTGTGTGTGAGAGCGCATGCAGATAGTGTACACACACACATGTTTTTATTCATATGTGCGTGTCTATAACTGTACACACACACATATTTATATAAAGTATAGACATGCTTATTCTAACCATGTTATAAATTGGTAAATGGACGAGTACATTTCTGTATATATTTATATAACCACCCCTGTTTTCTCCCTCCATTTATATCATCTACCTTTTTAAAATATCACATATTAATATCACCATTTCTCTCTAACCATATCTATATGTTTTCTATATCCTGTATTCATCAACAGATATCTGTATCTCCCATCATTGATATGTGTACCTATGCATAGGTGGGTGGGTGGGTGGATGGGTGCCTGACACACATTCATGATTCATGCATAAACTACATGTTATTTTGCATTTTATTCCAACATGAACATGGTATCAGTGTACGTTCGTAAATACATATTTAACACACTCTCAGACACGCATTATATATATATGTGTGTGTATGTTTGTGTGTGTGTATCTATCTATCTATCTATCTATCTATCTATCTATCTATCTATTATCTATCTATCTATCTATCTATCTATCTATCTATCTATCTATCTATCTATCTATCTAT
>NC_068990.1:40384766-40386447 GCF_001194135.2 Octopus bimaculoides | reverse complement strand
ATATATATATATATATATATATATATACATATATACATATCTCGCTGTCAGTCTGTCTGTACATCTGTATGTATGTAATGTATGTATGTATGTATGTATGTATGTATATGTGCGTGTGTACAGCGTGTGTGCATTGCAGACAAACTCAACATCATGCAAATTACATCTGTACATGTTCATTGAAATATACATATTAACAAGTGTTTAAATAATGAATCGCCAAAAAGCCACAGCTCATGAGGGATTCAGGATGAACACACGTACACATACATACATACATATATACATACATACATACCTACATACATACATACATACCTACATATATACATACATACATACATACATGCCTACATACATACATACATACCTACATATATACATACAGACATACGTACATACATACATAAACATACATGCATGAGCGTGCGCGTATACATATATACCAGTGTGAGTGTATGGAAATGGGTGTATAGGGTGCGTGTATGCAGTGGCCCATATCAAGTTTTCTGTAAACCATTATCTTAAGACAGCCTCCCCGCCTCCTCCCCATACTCTGCCTCTACTAACACTGCTAGATAGGACAATACGGGAACCCCAGGATATATAGCAAAACCCGCGCAAACCCCACCATACAGCAGTCTCCACTGAAGGCGCATCGGCAAAACAGTGTTGGCTGAAAGACACACACACATGTAGGAATATGCATGCATACATACATACATACATACATACATATATACATACATGTATGCATACATATAAGTACACAGATGCATACGCATATACTAACAGACCGACACATGCTCGCAACACACAATGACAGTGTATAGTCACGATATTCCTGTTTGAAAGTGACGGCAACTCTAGTATGATTAACAGGAATTTCAACCATGTTTCGTGGTCTGCTACCACAACAGCTCCTTTATAGGATCCAGTTAGCTGAAGACATCATCAGGAGGAACCACGTCCGGTTTCGGCCCCTACTCCTCTACCGTTAGGGGCCGAAACCGGACGTGGTTCCTCCTGATGATTAACAGTTGTTGTTACAACTTGATATTACACTCCACCTATTACCCACCCTGCTTTGTGTGTGTGTGTGTTAATGCCACCCACACTTACTTTTTTTTTGTTATGGGGACACGTGTATCTCTTCTCAATACACTCACTCACAAAAAAAAAAAGAAAAAACATACTGAATAGAAAATTGTCCGAGGAACAAAAAAAAAAAACTGTTGCATCGCCTTTTTAATATTGTCGCAGATGTAATTTCTTTTTTTTTTTTGTGATGTACAAGTGCTTGGTACCAATGACTCATCATCATCATCATCGTCATCATCATCATCGTCGTCGTCGTGGTCTTCGTCGTCGTCGTCGTCATCATCTCATCGACCTCAAGATGTCGATAAGAAAAGGAATTTTATTCGTCTATTTATTTATTATCGTCATTTATTATTATTACTACTACTATTATTATTATTATTATTATTATTATTATTATTATTATTATTATTATTATTATTATTATCATTATTATTATCATTATGATCATTATTATTATTATTATTATTATCATTATTATTATTGTTGTTGTTATTATCGTTGGTATTATTATTATTATTATTATTATTATTATTATTATTATTATTATTATTATTATTATTATTATTATTATTATTAT
>NC_068990.1:40381482-40382925 GCF_001194135.2 Octopus bimaculoides | reverse complement strand
TATATATATGTATATATATATATATATATATATATATATATCTAGTTGTGACTGTGTTTTGTGTGTGCATGTGTTTATGTCAGTTTATATGTGTGGGTGTGTACCTGTATGTCGTAGCTGAATAAATAGTTCAGGTCCATGTACTTTAAATGATTACAATAGAAAAGTAATTTACCATAGTAACCATACCAACACCACCACCACCATCACCACTATCAATAACAACATCAAAAACAACAACGACTGCAATAACAACAATAACCAGAACAACAACAATAAGAGTTTTAATGACATCAACAATTTGTAAAGGTATTAGAAATATTTCAAAAGTGATAGGATAGTCATACCAATGCAGGTGCGTACACGACTACCTGAGTATGTTATTTGTACATGTGTACTGTGAAACATGTATTGTTGAATACGTGTGTGTGTCTTCGTGTCTGTTTCTGTATGTATGTGTACATATTATTATTTATAATATTAATTCTCCCTATAAAGAAGGAGTTGCTTGTTAACAAAGAAACAAAAAAAAGCTCTGTCACTGGAATTTGGATAAGGACAGTAACTGAACTTTAGAAAAGTCTTGCGTATTCTTACTGTTCCACTTACAGACTGCATTTGCAGTCATGACACTTTATCTGCTACTGAAACAGTTATGAGCAAGGATAATCACAGTAGCATGTGTGTGAGTATGTGGCTGTATGGTCAGTCTGTATGTATGTGTATGTGTATATATGTTCGAATTTATGTATGAACGTAGGTGCCCTTGTATGATTCTGCAGTCGGATGGCTGGAGCCAGTAGAAGAGCATGCCTAATTCTACATTTAGTAAGTGTGAATGTGTGTATAAAAGTGTGTGTGTGTGCGCGCATATACATATATATGTATTTACATTTGATTGAATGTATGTACATGTACATCTATATATATATTATTATAAGTAATATGGTATTTAAATACTTCTATATACAGATACGTATGAAGTGTTATTCTTCAACACACACGCACGCACACACACACACACACACACACATACATACATACACACACTCAACCTGTTATATCAACCAACATTGCAATTGAGGGTACAAATACAACAACCGCCTTTGGGAATTGATACAAGATTTGCTAGTCCTAAGGGGGTTTAATAAACACTTATATTTGTTTTTGCGTACATACTCCTGTTCACATATATATTCATATAAAATAAAACACGTAAAAGTAGACACATGTATATATCTGCACGCGTGTGTGTATAAACATAACACTGTATGTGTGCCTGTATATATCTATCTATGCACATCATATTTATATATATATTTATATGTATATGCATATGTATATATATATATATATATACACACACACATATACATATATATACATACGTACATACATATATACATACAAACATACAAACATACATACATACATATATATATA
>NC_068990.1:40380516-40381120 GCF_001194135.2 Octopus bimaculoides | reverse complement strand
TATATATATATATATATATATATATATATATATATGCACACACACACACTCACGTATGAATGCAGTTAGGCTGAAGTGGTTAGGTAATTTGCTTGGCAACCACTAGGTCCTGGATACGTTCCCATTGCATGACACCTTAGGGAAGTACCTTCTCAGTGAAATTAGTTAGACGGAATCTGTATGGAACCCTGTCTCTACAGATAACACGTGTAAATTCAAAAGGTACAGCGAGGTCACATACTGTCTCGTTGATTCTGCGCGAGAAAGAATTAATTTAAGGGCACGAGTGTCGTTATGGAATACTCTGCCACTTACGTATTAATTCAAGAGAAGGTAATTCATTCAGCTGATAGATCAATTGAATCGACTTTTGCGAACGATGAAGATCCATCATATGTATATTATACATGTGTGTTGTATATCACACACACACACACACACACGCACACAAACACACAAACACACAAACACACAAACACACACACACAAACACACACACACATACACACACACATATATATATGTATGAATATGAATATATATGTGTATGTATACGCATGCGTACATAAATATATATATATGTGTATATATATATATATATATA
>NC_068990.1:40378512-40379218 GCF_001194135.2 Octopus bimaculoides | reverse complement strand
ATATATATATATATATATATATACACACATATATACACACACACACACATATAGCCCACTCTGATTTGTTTTGTATTTGTTTTCATTTCATTTATGCTAATTAGTTCTGCTCCTTTTTCCTTTATGTGGTCCTAATTATCTCTCCAAAGTTACAATTGCTGTAATGATGACAGCTATTGAGAGAGAAACATGTATCCGTAGCCGTCCTTTGTTTTACTGTTTTAATGACATATCAAATTTTGATTTTTGAGCTTATCTTTCTGTCTCATTTGCAGATGGTGCCAATTGTCAGATAGTACAATTGTCTACCCTCTCAGGAATCGGAGGTAGTTTCAGTAAACCAGGAATTTATCTTGTATGTATGTCCTTCAATATATCCTATTCGTCTTTGTTGTTCGCATACATGCCACTGGCCACTCTGAGTTATTTCCCTTAGGTCATTTTTTTTTTGTTTCATTTATGTATATATGATATCACACACACACACACACACACACACACGCACATGCAGATATCCTATACGTATATACATCATATATAAGTTTATACTTATATGTATATGTACACTAACAAAGCATACATGTATGCAATATATATATATATATATATATATAGTTCAAAAACACAATAACAAAAAAACAAAAAAACAACAAAGTGAGGACGTGATATGGATAGTATTATTGGACGCTCAGGAAAGGAAAGAGAG
>NC_068990.1:40377263-40377876 GCF_001194135.2 Octopus bimaculoides | reverse complement strand
ATATATATATATATATATATATATATATAAATATATATATAATGTGTATATATATATGTATATATATATATATATACATATATATTTATATACATTTATATATATACATATATACATACATACATACATACATATATATATATATATATATATAAGAGTATCCTGTCTTTTAAAATTCCAAAAGGATTTTATCTTTACATACACACACACACACACATAAATGTACACACACGCACACATACACACACACATAAGTATATGCATACATATTCTCAGTCACGCATAACCGTAATGTGTATCTATGTGTGAATGTTTATATCATCTGTGCTTCGCAAATGATATCACGATGTATCGAGGGTGGTAACAATTTTGGCTCTGCACAATTGACTCCGAGCTATCCGGACTTCGATGTCAACAGGTGTGGACTATACGAATGTTCATTGCATAACCACGGAGCCAGTCTGCATACTCGATCCCACATCCAAACACTATGATAGCTATATAGACGTTTCTATCATACTTGAGTGCATAACCTAAGTGAATACACACACACGCACGCACACACACACACACACACACACACACACACACACACACACACACACACACACAC
>NC_068990.1:40375060-40376208 GCF_001194135.2 Octopus bimaculoides | reverse complement strand
ATATATACAGAGAGAGAGAGAGAGCGAGAGAGATAAATAGATAGATAGATATACATACATACAAATATATATATACGTAGTGTGTATATATGCATAGATATATTTATCGATACATACACACATATTTTCACATATTTATACATAATTTATACATATATAATGCATATATGTAAGTATGTATTTGTGTATGTATGTATGTATGTAGGTATGTATGTATGCATGTATGTATTGTATCGACATCTATATACCTCAAACATGAGCCCGTTAGACGAAAAATGCTTATACGTTTTGTCTCACATATGCATCCGCGCGCGTGTGTGTAACTTGTAGAGACGGTAAGGGGTGTGACCGACCAATAAAACGAAGAGGATATGATAAAGTGACAGATGGATAAGTCGACTGAACAATAGATGACTAGATGGATATATATGTATGTATATCATATATATATATACAAGTGTGTGTGTGTGTGTGTGTGTGTTTACAAACAGGGATAGATACACCACGTACATAATTTGATATTGAAGGTTGAAATCCAGTTTTTGGATACAAGTCACCTTTGAAAAGGAACGTAAAAGGAAAAAAAAACAGGAATGGTAAAAGCGGAGACGATATATAAGAGTGGAGATGAAAGCTAGAGTGAAAGAGTTACAACATACTTTCACACACACACACACACACACACACACACACACACACACACACACATGCACTTACATCCCCCCATCCACCTATACCCACACACGCACATGCACAAACGTAATGAGTGGGAGACAGGATTTGAATGAAAACGTAAGAGCGACTTTGTGTGTGTTTGTGCATGTGTGTGTATGTATGTGTGTGTGTATGTGTGTGTGTGTGTATGTGTGTGTGTGTATGTGTATGTGTGCGTTGAAAGAATTGATTTAAATTGACTAGGGGTTTGGAAAAAAGCATTTTATATTTGGAAACGAAGACGTGTATCTAAGGAGCGTGCAAATTAATAAACAAATTTAGAGATTAAGAATAAATCAATAAAAATCAGTAACGAAACAATAAACAAAACACAGGTACACTGCAAACACACACACACACACACACACACATATATTACACACATACATACACACATACCTACATGGATGTATAAAAGTGTGTGTAGAGCGCTT
>NC_068990.1:40368199-40370189 GCF_001194135.2 Octopus bimaculoides | reverse complement strand
TATATATATATATATATATATATATATATATATATATTTACATACGTTTGCATGCATGTAGGTAAATGAATAATGTATGTATGTTTGTATGTATGTATGTATGAATGAATGTATGTATGTTTGTATGTATGTATGTATGTATGTATGTGGGTATGTATGTATATATGTATGTGTGTATATGTATGCATGTTCGTATGGATCTGTGCGCATGTTTGTTGTTGTTTAACCCCAGGTCAGCCCGGGTCGTGACCACGCTGTCTTTTTTGAGTGTGTGCAGCACTACATTAGTTTTAGTGTATCCTTTCCCATTTTTTTTTATGTCCAGAAAGGTGTGCTTTGAGGGTATTGGCGGATGCATATTTCTCACAGTTCAAGCGGCCACGTAGAGGTACTTTTCGCTGTTCCTGTGTATTTTATTTATAGCGAATTTGTTTATTTATGCACATATGAATATGTATGCATTAATATATATATATATTTATATAATGCAACATTGTATAGGTATGTTAGAGACTATACGGACGTATTCCTGGCTATGTGTATCGGGATCTCTTACTCTTTTATACACGTGTGCATTTGTTTGCATGTGTATAATATGTGTGTGTGTGTGTGTGTGTGTGTGTGTGTGTGTGTGAATCTAAAGGTATATGTATGTATTTATGTCCCACATATATGCGTCTGTGTATCTTATATATATATATAGCTGCATAGTGTATACATGTGCAGATAGATGTGCCTCTGCACAAAAGTTTGTGCATTTTTGTGTAATTGCTTGTGTGTGTGTGTATGCGCGCGCGCGCGCACACACACACACACACACATATATATATATACATGTTTACATACAAGCATGCATATATGTATATATTTGTATGTATGTGAATTTATACATACATACACACACACACTCACACAGACACACATACACACACACGCACACACGCACACACTCATGCACATATGGATAACTAGCTAGCTTGCTAGATAGATAGATAGATAGATAGATAGATAGATATATAGATAGATAGACTGACAGATAGATGATACAGAAAAAGAGAGGGGGTGGGTGACAGAATTGTCATGACTTTTGTGCTTTCTGGAGCGTATAATTGGTAAAAATGAGTGACTTCGCAAGGGAATTGATACCGAGACACACACTACAATGGTTGCTGGTGGTAATATACATTTAAGTTTACTAAAATATGTGACAAGATATTTTCGGGGAATGTAGGGTGATGTGTAAATTCCACACCTGTCCCAAACACTTTAATGATGTACTTGAAGAGAAACGGTTCTAGCCGACACCGAAACCGAAACCAAAATACAGATAAACTAGCGAGAGTCGCATTATGTGCTAGAAACAGCAACTAAATCTATTTCAAAACATATCCTACTATTTTTAGATAAGACTGTCATATCGTCTAATCTACTCCTAAGCGTACTTCTTAAAAATAAACCAACGTAACGTGATGGCTACGGATGGAATCCCATTAGCTAGAGGCTAAACAACTGTTGCAATGACTCAGTTTATTTTTTCTTTAATGACATTATAAGATAGCATGTCGGTTTCTGAAGGTCTGTACCCAACAGCCCCTAATATTCCGAACGTGGAAGAAGGAGATTAAGAAGTTGTGGTGTCTGTGTTCTTTCCGTAGGTTCTTAAGCATTATAAGTGAAACGAACTGCCATCAAACAGAAGTCGAAACCGTATTGCAGATTGTGGCTTGATTTACCGTGATCTTACGTCTTGGTCCGTGTTCAGTATGTGGACGTTTATCATATTCCCGTTGACAGTATTTTCCACTTCCTTTACGATGATAATGTTCGAAGTGTCGGAGGAAAGGCATGGCTGAACGTTGCTCTTTATTTCTCTGTCTTTCCCCCCTCTTTACGGCTCTTCTTCCTTTTTCTCTTTCACTCTCAAATCACCTCATTATTTCTAACATTCTCTATCCCTTTCCACCCCCACATACATAATATATATATATAT
>NC_068990.1:40366747-40367957 GCF_001194135.2 Octopus bimaculoides | reverse complement strand
TATATATATATATATATATATATATATATATATATGCATGTATATATTTATATGTAGATAGATGCATAGCTACATATGTTACATATACATACTTATATTCACGCACAGATACACATACACACATATATACATATATATACATATGTACATATATACACATGTGTATACGTTGTATGTAATATGTGTATATTTATATTTATGTACAAAATACACGCAGGTATGAATGTGTGTATGTATGTATGTATGTATGTATGTATGCATGTATGTATGTATGTATCGAACTATCTCTCTGTTATGTGCGTCTCTGTGTGTGTGTGTATGTGTCTGTGTATGTGTATGTATCTGTGTGTATGTATGTGTGTGTGTACGTGTGTGTGAAGGTGCGTTGCTTAGTGGTTAGGATGTCAGAATCGCGATCATAAGTCTGTGGGTTCGATTCCCGGACTTGGAAACGCATTACCTTCTTAAGCAAGGCTCTTCGTTTTACGTGACTCCAGTCTATTCAGGCATAAGTGACTACATAGCGAAAGTATGGTACACGCTGTCGAGTCATTCTCCATACTTACTAACGATCGTAACATGTACCTGTTCACACACATATGGAAGTATTTTCTAGTTTCCGGGTCCAGAGCTGTGGTCATGCTGGGGCACAGCCAACTGGTTGTTGTTACACCTTCATTAATCCAACTTTAATAGTTGACATTTGGTGAATGAGGGAGTTTGATGTTGCTGCATATTTATACGCAGATAGATCGATAGATAGTTAGACAGACAGATAGATAGATAGATAGATAGATAGATAGATAGATAGATAGATAGATAGATAGGTGGATAGATACACGTAGTCATCGAGATATCCCTCATGTGGAAATGGTAACGAAAATATTCTTAGATCTCTTTCCATCTCCCCCCTCTCTCTCTCCCGCTCTCTTCCTACCTCCCTCTCTCTCTCCTGATATATGAGTGGCTGTGTGGTAAGTAGCTTGCTTACCAACCACATGGTTCCGGGTTCATTCCCACTGCGTTGTCACCTTGGGCAAGTGTCTTCTACTATAGCCTCGGGCCGACCAAAGCCTTGTGAGTGGATTTAATAGACGGAAACTGAAAGAAGCCCGTCGTATATATGTATATATATATATGTGTGTGTGTGTGTGTGTCTGTCTGTTTGTCCCCCCCAACATCGCTTGACAACCGATGCTGGTGTGTTTAC
>NC_068990.1:40365622-40366394 GCF_001194135.2 Octopus bimaculoides | reverse complement strand
GAGTAAAAGAGTATACATATATGTGTGCGTGTTTCTGTGTGCATGCGTGTGTTTGTATATATGTATAATGTGCATCTACCTCCTTTCATCTTTCCTCTCTTCTGAATCTATCACACTTCCCTACTTTTTGTAATTTCAATATGAACGCTTGTTTCTCTCTCTCTCTCTCTCTCCCTCTCTCTTCCTCTCTCCGTCTCTCTCTTTCATTCTTTCACCCTCACGCACAGTTCAGCTCCGTCAGTTTATACATCCGACCGTCATATTATTGGTGGCAGCAGCTTTGTGTTCGTGTGTGCGAACCTATGTACCAGCGCGCGCGCGTGTGTGTGCGCTTCTTGTGCCAGTGTGTGTGTTTTGGCTCTATACAGAAATATATATGGATAGAATTGTGCACAAACAAAAGCACCGGATTACTACATCTCTACAACAACAATATTTTAGAAAGACATAGTTTTGATGTATGTGTGTGTGTGTGTGTGTGTGTGTGTGTGTGTACGTGTGTCTGTGATCTGGATATGTTTACCAAACAAACGTATACAACAGAGATTCTTTCCACATGTGTCCCATCCAGCTAAAAATAGCAGATGAATTCCCTCATGTACAGAGCTGTTTTCAAAGAGAAAAGACACTTTATGCCATCTATTCTTAGATGTTAGTTAAACTACAAGAAAATTATGGTTGGGATGTCTTTTATGATTGATCTACTTGTCGAGGGGCAACTTTTGAGCTTCAAGTTTTGAACACTTTACTCTCTTTTACTTGTTTCAGTCAT
>NC_068990.1:40360326-40365111 GCF_001194135.2 Octopus bimaculoides | reverse complement strand
TAGTCGAGCAAATCGACCCCGAGACTTATTCTTTGTAAGCCTAGTACTCATTCTATCGGTCTCTTTTGCCAAACCGCTAAGTGACGGGGCTATAAACACACCAGCATCGGTCGTCAAGCAATGCTAGGGGGACAAACACAGACACACAAACACACACACTCACACACACATATATATATACATACATATATACGACAGGCTTCTTTCAGTTTCCGTCTACCAAATCCACTCACAAGGCTTTGGTCGGTCCGAGGCTATAGTAGAAGACACTTGCCCAAGATGCCACGCAGTAAGACTGAACCCTGAACCATGTGGTCGGTAAGTAAGCTACTTACCACACAGCCACTCCTGCGCCTATGCTTACCTTTGCATTACAGTTGGTATAACCCCCAGTGTACATATACATGCACACGCACAACATACACACACGCGCGCGCGCGCATATACACGCACATACACACGCAGAAGCACTCGCACATATAACATGTGTTTTGATCCTACGCGTCTTTAAGTCAGGGCTTATCTCGGTTTCATGATGCTTTAGCTTAACATCTGAGTTAAGAGTACAAATCTCTCTGTATAAAACAGGATGCCAAATCCATCGCAGGATTAACCCTTTTCTGCAACTATCACTGTTACACATTCTCAGATGAGTGGAATGAGACAAAATGAAATGCTTGATCGAGATCATAAGGCACCGCCGCCCAGTCCAAGAATCAAATTCGGGTCCTAACGTTCGTGAGTGGAACACCGAAACCACTATGTCTTGCATCTTCGTACACAGACACGTGCGCCCCCCCCATACACACAACACACATACACACATACACACGCACAATGATAAATATGCTAAATCTAACTGGTGTACATTCATTTAATTTAGGTGGAAGGTTTACAATGAATCAAAATTTACAAAGAACTAAAATGTATGTATGTGCATATAGGCGCAGGAGTGGCTGTGTGGTAAGTAGCTTGCTTACCAACCACATGGTTCTGGGTTCAATCCCACTGCGTGGCACCTTGGGCAAGTGTCTTCTACTATAGGCTCGGGCTGACCAAAGCCTTGTGAGTGGATTTGGTAGACGGAAACTGAAAGAAGCCCGTCATATATATATGTATGTATATATATATGTGTGTGTGTGCTTGTGTGTCTGTGTTTGTCCCCCTAGCATTGCTTGACAACCGATGCTGGTGTGCTTATGTCCCCGTAACTTAGCGGTTCGGCAAAAGAGACCGATAGAATAAGTACTAGGCTTCTAAAGAATAAGTCCCGGGGTTGATTTGCTCGACTAAAGGCGGTGCTCCAGCATGACCACAGTCAAATGACTGAAACAAGTAAGATAGTAAAAAGAGAGTATGTTGCAGTCCACATTTTACTAAAACAATAATTACTGCGCTGAATTGCATTGAATATTCAGGTAGTTCGTGCCATGTGCTTTGTTCGCTAGTAGGAGAATTTTTGTGTAACAACTTCTAAGTCGATATACGAATGAAAGGTTCTCCTGGAGACAGTGAATTAAAAGACCTCCAGGACCTTAATGTGACGACTGCGTGTAGTCCAAATCTTACATTTTCAGAGGAAAGTAGAACCAGAGATTTCTCGCTAACCGTGAAACTTGATATTGAAGACCGAGATGGTTATTCGAAAAGCCTCTCTTTATGAGCTTTCTAAAGGATACATAGGATTGTCTGAAACGATTGAAAATTTCCTCAACCAGAGTTCACCAGCTGGAAAGGATGCTGCCTCCTTGTTTGAAATAGAGGAATATAATTGAATCGATACCCTTGGTCTGAGAAAGTGGGAAGGCAGGGTGATGCAGTATGTTCTTGAGATGGCTTTAGTGTTAGGTCTATCCTTTTATAAACTGTAATGGTTACCGAAATGATGGCTTATTGCGTTTCGGAGTGTGAGCTACCAGAGCAGTCATAAGCATCAATGATCAGTTCGGATTTGAACTTGGCCAGAACTTTTCCAGCAACGGACGGGATAACTATACTCTGGCAATTGGAGCAAAAATTTATTTTTCAATTTATGTTTTGATGGTTGCATTAAGTTCCTTCAGATTGCAGAAAGCTGGGGTTTTCACAATGGATCCATTGTTTTAAGACCTAGTTAACTTGTTCTTCCGAGCGACTCAATTTTGCTGAAAGGCCTTTCAGTAGAAATATTCTGCCTTAAAAGTTGACTTGTGCCATGAAACAATTCCATGGGTTGTAGATATCTTTATTGCATCATAGAAATTGTGCAGGCTTTGCCTGTCTACATTTCTTGAGTAATTTACTGTTTATATTTGATAATACAAAACTGGATCAACACTCATTTCCGAAGAGCTTGCAATGTTTATCTAGAGTGTGTTATGGTTTGCCTAGAGATACTCAGTGAACCTTGTATATTTATTTCTTTATTGTCCACAGGGGGCTAAACATAGAGGGGACAAACAAGGGCAGACAAAGGGATTAAGTCGATTTCATCGACCCAGTGCGTAAATGGTACTTATTTAATCGACCCCGGAAGGATGAAAGGCAAAGTCGACCTCGGCGGAATTTGAACTCAGAACGTAACGGCAGACGAAATACCGCTAAGCATTTCGCCTGTCGTCCTAACGATTCTGCCAGCTCGCCTGACGAGGGTCTCGATCGTGCTGGAATTTTCATCCAAACACAAGCTCTCAAGAGGAAGATTGAGTCAAAAGCTCTCGGACTAACAGAACATGATGAATGTCCTTACAAAAATCGGGACAGTCGAGTTTTCTGTATCTGAGCTTCTTGATGCTTGATGTTGAACGTCATTATGGTGCATTTGCAATCTGACTTTTGTTAGTATTCTCCGATGATCTGTCCAATATTCGGCACCCATCATTGCACAACTAAACAGAATAGCTATGAGATCTGTCTACCTGGCTATGTTTAGATCAACAAAACATCAGTGTTTGAGCCTGAAATGTATCCAAGAGGTTTTGTATTTGATCATCTATTGGAAGGTGGCGTTGGCAGTGACAGGATTGTTCTGTGCCCGCCGAATTAGAAGTATTGTGCCTTTGCTATTAGTTTTCATAACACCATTATTTTACATACTTGCGTTAAAAGCATTCTTTAAACTGGATTTTGTCAGGAGATTTTCGTCAGTGTTTGATTTCATGACTGACAGAAGCGATTTTTGCCCTGATAATGAGATGGCAATGCCTCGATGCAGAGATACTTAGTAACATGACAGATATTCTCTGCAAGTAGGTATATGAAGTGACAATTGCCGATCACTAATGCCAATCAGTATTTCAGTTAGTTTAGGTTGCATATTCTTCAAAATAATGCAGACACATGAAAGTGATGTCCACGTGCAAGGTAGTATTTCCAAAATAAAGAAGCTCTCACCATCCTCATCTAGAGAACCCTCTCCAAGTAACGGTTCCTCATCTAAAGCAGCAATATTTACTCTGTAGTATAACACACTGGTTGTGTGAGCTATTCGTCGTTGGGGCTGGTTGTCAAATTACTGCGATCAGTGGATAAAATGGATTATACAATCAGTGCTTATATAATCCATTTTTGTCATGTGTGTGGAATTGTTATGATCGACATGGTTTCCAATCCAGAAATCTAACTGTATCAACGATTTTAGGCACATTTCTTCGGTCTTCCTCGGTTGGTCCCAAATTGACTTGCTTAGTTGCAGACAGATCTGCCGAGGAAATAATTCCACTCAATGACCCCTGTCAACGACTGTTGCCCTGAAACACCGATGTATTGAGTTCCCATCAGAAGCTTCCAACATATTCAGATCTACTCCATTTTCCAGATTATCCTTCACAATCTCACTCTTGCAAGGACCCGAGATCCAAGATCCAACATGCATGCGCTTGCATAGGTGGTGTTGGTGTGCACATTTCTCAAAATTATTCTCTTTGCTATGAAAACAAGCAAGACTCAGGTGTCAGATACATTCTCCCAGCTACAGGATGCTACAGAAGAAAATCATGTTTGTCGGAAACCGCCATCAGCTTAACCGTCACATCTTGTTTTACCTTTCGGCTCTGCTTCCCAAGTTGTTTCCTAGAGTTACCGACAAGACAATAAGACAATGATTGATAAGTGCCAAAGCACACCCAAAGTATGGGTTTCTCCAAAGTATCTGTGAGTGTGGGGGGGGGGCGTTGCTGCTCCGAGTTCCTCTGCTTTCTTATAGCTCGATGTCACCGTTAACCAGTGCATAGGGCTTAACCAATGGTAGCACGATATAAGCAAGAAGTTTGCGTGTATGTGATATGTGTGTGTGTGTGTGTGTGTGTGTGTGTGTGTGTGTGTATGAATGCGTGTTTGTGTATGCGTAACTGCGTTCGCGCACATTGAATACACGCTTTACCCATTCATATAAGCATGTAATGTATACATGCACAGAGAAACAAATGAAGTTCGCTATTTATGAAAATATTAATAATAATAATAACAACAGCAATAATAATAATAATAATAATAATAATAATAATAATAATAATAAGGATGGGATGATCACAGGTGAAAGTCTTTGCTGATAGGTTGACCTAAGGCTGAGAGCTAACCCTCTTCTCCTTCGTGGAATAACAGCTATGGGTTGCCCCATTTCATATATATACGTATGTATATATGAATGAACGTACGTATGTAGTAGTAGTAGTAGTAGTAGCAGCAGCAGCAGCAGCAGAACTTCAAGCTTCACCGTGCCCGAAATACTAGCACCACCACACCAGGCTTCTATAACGGCTACTACTGCCACTAACGGCCGTCTGTCTTTGGTTACCCCCCCCCCCC
>NC_068990.1:40358711-40360316 GCF_001194135.2 Octopus bimaculoides | reverse complement strand
AATAAGTGTTTTGCTCCCTACTACTACTACTACTACTACTACTACTACTACTACTACTACTACTACTACATGCACGATTAGACTACCGTCATCGTAGTTGTTTCTGATGTGATTGTTGTGCATGTGAAATGGTGGGGAGCAAAACACTTATTCTCATATCCACATTCACACGTGCAAACTCATGCATGGTACGCATATATATACATGCGCGCGTGCACATAAACACACATGCGCGCATATATTCACACTGCGTCACGAACACCTACGTATATAAGTACTAATATATTTATGCATCATATATGCATGCATACATATGCATTACACGTACGTGCGCGCGTACTTAGTATTTCTACATGTATAAATGTATTATTGCATATGTATATATATATTACTGTATACATTTTCAGTGTATGTATTTTTTCTAGGTTTATTTATGAAATTTCTCGCCAGTTGAGAAAAAGCAGGGCTCCAACCGAGAAACAAAGCACTTTCATTGGAATTTACACAGCATCAAATATGTAGCAACGCATGCGAGTGCATGCATATCGATATGCGTGTGTGAAAGTGCAACTTTTAACTTATGTGCATACGTTTGCATTTCTACGTGTATTATATAAATTACAGGCTAAACTTTTGGAATGGTATATATTTTTACACTTCCGTGAAAATATATGTATACATATAAGTATGTATGTATGTATGGATATCTGCATAATGTATGTATGTTTGCACACACGCATGCATGTATATATCTTCGCTGTATGTACGTATGATGCACGTAAATATGTTTGTATGCGGGATATGTGACTATATAATGCACGCATGATGTATCCATGATGCGTTAATATGTATACGTTCTCATCAATATATCAGATGCGTGTATAAATAGATATATCATGAATAGGTATTTCATAAATATATATGTACGTATGTTGTGCAATGTGTAAAAGTAATCAGTTATTTTAATACACTTCTATACAGAGAGATGCACATTTTCATGAATACAAGTGTGTGTCTGTATACGATTGTGTGTCTGTGTGGTTGCTTATATATATATATATATATATATATAATGATATAAATATATGTATGTATATATATACATACACACAAACTCATATATATACATACACACACAATCTCATATATATATATACATATATATATTTACATTTTTTCTCTTTATATATATGAGGATGGATAAATGCATGGATGTACACAAGATTACACACATGTACATTATATGCATTGGGAAGAATATCTGGAGATATATACTCTCTGTAGTATATATAAATACATGCAACTATGCATACGTAAACACATATGCATACATACATGTTGATAGGAACACACACATATATACAACCTTCACTGTATATTGACCCATCTACCCATCCCGTTGTCTACATACATGAGTTTCTTCTTCATCTCTCTTTCTCACTGTCTGTCTGTCCGTCTGTCTGTCTGTTTATCTATCTATCTGTCTATCTACCCGCATTTCGTTCTCTCTTCATGTAACTGGTAACTGTCTCTCACCTCTCTCTTTTCCCTCTCTGCACCCTGTGTATCTGTGTGTGCACGCGCGCATGTATATATATATATATA
>NC_068990.1:40356772-40357893 GCF_001194135.2 Octopus bimaculoides | reverse complement strand
TATATATATACATACATATATATATATATATATATATATATACACACACATACATATATATATATATATGCATATATCCTTATTTATATATGTATATATGTATACATATGCAATACATACATATATATATGTATATAAATGAATATTGCATATGTTTATGCGGATATATATATATACATATATATTTTATATATTATGAATATTAGGTTTATATGAATACATACATATATATATATATATACTCTTTTTACTCTTTTACTCTTTTACTCTTATATATATAATGTGTGTGTGTATACATACACACATACATACATATACATACATATATGACATAAGTTTGGGAAAACAGCCGATTAAAAATAGTGAAAAATATGACTATTACATAATATTTAATAAACAGTCTAATGCATGTAGCTCTGCGTAAGACTATGCGGGACCCATTAGTTAAAGTTTTGGGCATAGAACTCTAAGGTTGAGGATTCGCTTCCTGGGCCGGGTGGTACGTTGTGCCTTCAAGCAAGACGGTGCCTCTCTCAGCGACACAGCGTTGCCTCTGTTCACTCAGCTGAAACTGAGAACTAAACCAGTGGTAGCGCAATCTTCTCTCCCTCCAGCTGCCATATCGTAGGTGTATTTTTAAAAATGTTTATTTCGTTCAAGGAAAGAAAGGCTGGGTGGTATCTATGCTTGCTTTTGACTACACGGGTACCTAGCTAAAACAAATCGCGAAAGCATGGGACGCTTCCGGGTGATGGATGTGCTTTTATATCTATCATCATTGACACCCCAGCCGACTTGATCTTTCCAATAAACTTAGCTCTACTATCAATAAAGATTCAGCTCACCAGTAATTATGTTTCGTTGTTATTATTATTTTGTTGATGTGATTTACACCTCGCATTCGCACTGACTTCTGGAGATTCTGGCAGGAAAACAAATTATTGAAGTTTCTTTTAATCTATGGAGAGTGCTGGTGCAGTTAATATATACGCAAAGGTAACTCATAAAATATGACAAGGAGAGACGTGGTACAATCGGATCCAGAAATATAGTATTCGTCAGCATAATAACGTAGTCTCCCTGAGTGTCAGTCTAAGAATTATATATATATATATATATAT
>NC_068990.1:40351252-40353274 GCF_001194135.2 Octopus bimaculoides | reverse complement strand
CTACATCAATCGATTGGTGGCGGCGGCGGTGGTGGTGGTGGTGGAGGTGGTGGTAGCCGCTGTATTGAGGCTGACAATTAATCTCTCTATCGGAAGAAGGGGGTGGCGGTTGGGGGGAGGCTCGGCGATAGTGTTTCTCACTGCAACTTCACTGCAGCTTCTTTCGGTTCTTCAACCCAAACCCGTACTTCACCCCTAAATTCTTGTAAGCACCCACCTCACTCTCAGATAGACATTGACATACACAAACCCCAGACATCAGCACACACACACACACACACACACACACACAACACAAAACACACAAAAGAAGGAAAAATATGCGATGAGTTGGTGAATAAAAATCCGAAATTCTTGTGGTAACAATGATTGACAATGTGTACATACATACATACATACATACATACACACGTACACACATAAATAGATATACATACATATGCATACATGCATACATACATACATAGGTAATACACATACATATATACATATATGTATATATATATTTATATGTGTGTGTGTTTATGTATGTGTGTATATGTACATGTCATAATACACACGCGCACATACGATCTGGAATTGCGGAACACAGTTGTATTCCATGTTTGCAAATTGATTTTTAGGTGGATTTGATACCTACGTAGATATGTACATAAATGTACACACACACACACACACACACACACACACACACCATATATATATACATATCTGTGTGTGTATGCTTCTGAGTATACCTAAAAAAATACTATACACATTTTTCGTATGTGATTGTACATAAATATAAGCACATACAACAGAAACCTATAAATATTCATATACACATACATCCACTACACTACACATACACACAGACAGACAAATAGACAGACAGACAGACACACACACACACACACACACACATTCAGTGTTGAGTTGCCAAAATTGTAGGTTCGCTGATGCATCCCTACTACATATTTCAAGCATGCTTTCTACATAAATAATTCTTATTCGGTTCTAATGCATCACTTGATTAATATAGTATTAAAACTGGAGAAAACAAGAGTCGACAATTGTCTGTGCCGGCAAAATTTAAATCAATAGAAGAATGTTAGAAGAATGATAAATTTTACTTAGCATAATAACTGTAAACTAATGTTTCGTGCATTTGATCTTCGTCAATAAGTGAGATAGAAGTAAAACGGAAGTTGAAGGAGCAATTTCTTTAGCGAGGTGGGAATCGCCTAACAAGAAAGTTGGTATAAATGGGTAAAAAAAGGAGGTGTGTTGATCCAGGAGTGAGGTAAATAATTCGTACAAGAAATTAGATATATACCTGATACAGGTAAAAAAATCAAACCAAAAAAAATATACATTAGGCATATTTAAGTATCGCTAAGAAGAAGGAAATTGGACGGCAGAGATAAACAATACACGACTACAAATTTAGCTGCAGTTACGATGAAAGGTTATGATGTCGTAGATAAAGCAAAGGGAAACGGCATTGTGGGAAGGGTAATGCGGCTGAGGGTGGCAGTGGGAACATAATATACAAACATACAATTACACAATACACTCTTACATATGCACATTTATTCATATGCATACAGTCAAAGCCAACGCTTCTGTCATTCATCAAACATCAAGATGCAGGAATAACTCTCGTGTTGTGGACGAGAAGTTCACTGTGGACGATGAGGTGAATCGCAGAAATTCTCGTGTGATTGCATCCAACACTTCTGACGTACCCACTGTGTTTGAAACTAAGAATCTTGTCTCTGTGATGGTATTTGAAGCCGTGGCACATGTGTAAGTGTCATGGATCTACACTTCATTGAGTCTGGCTTGAAGATCTGCGAAAGGGAGTATCTGACATTCTGAAGAACTCTCTGTTACCTTGGATGGAGGAGAAGTTTGGGCTTGACAATGTGGTGCTTATCTAGGATTCTGCACCATGCCAGGGGTCAAAAGCAACACAGGCTTTTCTTGGTGAGAAGGTGCCATTTTTGTGAGGGCCCAAATCACACCCACACATACATATAT
>NC_068990.1:40347875-40350248 GCF_001194135.2 Octopus bimaculoides | reverse complement strand
AGGACATTTCTTTGCTACCCTATAATTTATTAATATATATATATATATATATATATATATATATATACGACGGGCTTCTTTCAGTTTCCGTCTACCAAATCCACTAACAAGGCTTTGGTCAGCCCGAGGCTATAGTAGAAGACACTTGTCCAAGATACCACGCAGTGGGACTGAACCCAATACCATTTGGTTAGGAAGCAAGCTTCTTACCACACAACCACGCTTGCGCCTATGTTTACAAAATTCTTCTATTTAAATGTGAGATAGGAGTTATTCACGCTAACAACCCAAGTTAATAAAACAGTATTTTAAGCAATCTATATTTATATCAACCGACTATGTTCGAGTAAGCACGAGCTATTATGACTACTCAATGTGGACAATTTATGACAATTAGTTCCATCTTTTTGCATTGTCATAATTCAAGGAACCAAGTGCCTTACATTGGACCAGCAACTTTCCTGCAACCAAAAGATATGAATGCAGACAATAACAGAAATAGTTAAACGAAAATATTAACATATCTTGCCAGAGTTTTGTTATATCTGTAGCTCGAAGTGACATTGCTCAAGAGTAAGGTAAAAGGTACTGAAAAGGTACATACATACATAAATACATACATACAGTCATACATACATATATAAGTATATCATAATAATAATAATAATAATAATAATAATAATAATAATGATAATAACAATAATAATAATAATTATTATTATTTCGTTCGTGCATGCTAATTTAGTTACCAGGTATTTCATCTGGAGATTTGGTGACAACAAGTCTCCTCAAACCTCAAAAATGGTTCTTGGGGTTTGAGGAGACTTGTTGTCACCAAATCTCCAGATGAAATACCTGGTAACTAAATTAGCATGCACGAACGAAATAATAATAATTATTATTATTATTGTTATTATCATTATTATTATTATTATTATTATTATTATTATTATTATTATTATTATTATTATTATTATTATTATTATATAGAATGCTGCTTTATTGCAGGTCGGCTATGCGAGTTTCAACTCCAGTTGCTTTCAGTCTTTTAGGTAGCATTTTGGGTGTTGTATCAAGTGCACCGATTAATACAGGAAGAATTGTTGTCTTGGCCTTCAACAGTCTCTTCAGCTTTTTGGCTAAATTCTAGCATTTTTCAGATTTTTCCCATTTCTTTGATATCGATTTTGCTTTTATAAAGGAATTGCAAAATCTATGATTTTATACTGCCTATTTTGCCTTGTATAACCATGTCTGGTCTTCTTGCCTCAACAGTATGGTCAGCCTTTATGGCGAAGTCTCACAAGGTTCTCATTTTCTGTCACAACCTGTGGCTCGTGTTCATATTATTTTTATGCTGCTCTGAAGCTACATACTTGGCTAACATCCTAATGTACTCTTTCACCTACACAGTCATATCTACGCTTATACTTCTTTTGCGCTTGTGTACTGCACTCACTCAAAGTGTCATTGATACTCTAGTCTCCTTTCCTACAGATTCTACAATTGCTGTTTGACTGAGTTTTGTCAATTTTTGCCTTTACCAGATTTGCTTCAAGGGCTAATTCCTGAGCGGTTATACTTATCATTTCTGTTTCTCGTTTAAGTTCCTGTCCAGCGATTTTTATTTCCGACATTCTCGGTTTGTTGCATGAATTGACCATGTAGTTTCATTTCTTTCCTATTGCTTATTCTGTTGTCCTTCCATTTGTCTTTGAATTATCTATCATCATCTTCATCGTCGTCGTCGTTGCATAAAACCACCACCACCACCACTACCATGATCACCATTATTATTATTATTATTATTATTATTATTATTATTATTATTATTATTATTATTAGTAGTAGTAGTAGTAGTAGTAGAAGTAGTAGTAGTAGTAGTAGTAGTAGTAGTAGTAGTAGTAGTAGTGGTATACGCCAGTCTGTATTTATGTAACCATATTGCTCCGTTCAGTAAAAAATGTATGTTTCTGTATTGAAGTTTACACACAGAAAAATGGTGGGTGAAGCTGCCGTTGCATCATTGCTTGTGATGACAGAATAATGATAATGTCATCACAAAAGATGACGCTATCGGTACATGTACAGTACCCTCCACACTCACTTTATGTAATTTCTCTTTTCTCTTTTCCAACCATTAAAACATGCAATATCTCCAATCTGAAACGACCCACTCTCCTTGACTTCTTATGTTAGTGCTGGTGTTATTGTTGTTGGCATTGATGGTAAGTTAGTGATGGTGGCTGTGTTTGCCATTAGCACTACCGTTAAACATATGGATATAGGAACATTACATACTTGTCCACATACATTTATACGTATATATATATATATATATATATATATATATATATATATATATATATATAT
>NC_068990.1:40345686-40347606 GCF_001194135.2 Octopus bimaculoides | reverse complement strand
CTAAACTACAAATTTTTCTCCAAAATGGATGGCGATATTTATGGCACACATAGAACAAAAAACCGGAGGGAAAAGCACAAACAAAACAAGCCTTTAGTTAATTGGGTACGAATCGTTTCATGGTTAAGCGAACGAAAACTTCACTATTCCAATCTTCAGCCCAAATATTCTGATAAATTTGAAAGTGTCTCTAAAAAAATTCACGGTAATCCTTGGCCATGCGACACCAAAAATCAACGATAAGAAAGGCACTTACGAATTCATCGGCTAGCGAGTTCAGGCATCCCACCCCAAAGAAATCCACTCCATGTGCGCCACAAATAGTCCCGTATGAAAACAAGTTCCGTGTGGAAGGATTACGGTATATATATATATGCATCTGTCCTGGGTAACGCCATAAACTGCATCCATTGGCGTCGAGCTGACAGAAACGTTAGCTCTCCGGGCGAAATGCTTAGCAGTATTTCGTTTGCCGTTACGTTCTGAGTTCAAATTTGCCTTTCATCATTTTGGGGTCGATAAATTAAGTATCAGTTACGCACTGGGGTCGATGTAATCGACTTAGTCCCTTTGTCTGTCCTTGTTTGTCCCCTCTATGTTTAGCCCCTTGTGGGCAATAAAGTAATAAACTGCATCCAGTGGCAAGGCTCCAGTTCGGAAGTTCAAGAGAAGTGGGGAATGTGGAATTACCCCTTAGTTGTCATTACCCCCCAGGTCTGTTCTGGCCCGGAATAATAATACCTGTTAGGGCCCCATTTATAGGTTAAATAATTACCTTACTCGAATGGCACCGGAAAGGTATTATCAACCATTGAAAAGAACCATGGAGAGCGTACTTAACAGCACTAGGGTCAGAGCCCCCAAATACACTGTCAGGGAGCAGCCTGGTCGTTATGACTCTGGTGGTTTAAAGGTCTCCGGAATTTTACCCGACCAAGAATGAAATATATGTATTCACACACGCGCGCGCATACTCATATAGGTAGGTAAGAGAGTGTAAATGTGCCTGGTTGTATATGAATGCTACGTGTGAGTGAGTGAGTGAGTGAGTGAGTGTGTGTGTGTGTGTGTGTGTGTGTGTGTGTGTGTGCGTGCGCGTGCGTGTGCGTGTGTGTGTATGTGTGTGTGTTTGCCTGCCATCATTCCACGATACAATGTGGATTCAACTGAATCACTTGTTCCCGAATTAACTGGTAAAACGGGCGAGCTTTCGGGCAGAATCAGCGTGACACAGTGTGTGCCAAAGTTCCACCTTTGTGCAATACACCTGGCTTCTCTACAGTTTCTCTTACACTATGGATCGACCTGAAACCACAGAACACTTCAGGCCATGAAGATGTGATGCGAACTTCTTGACTATTTGACCATATTGTGCCTACTATATACCTCCATACATGCATACATACGCGCGTGCATACACACACACACGCACGCATGCACACACGAGTGTCTTTGTGTGTGTGAATGTGTGTAAAAATATATACCTACATGCATGTATATGTTCGTATGTATATATGCTTACGTAAATGAAGGCCTACACACATCGCTACCTTCTCATGAGCGTAATACTTTAGAGAGAGGGGGAGGAAGAGAGATAGAGAAAGAAAGTGAGAGAGTGAGAGAAAGAAAGCGATAGAGAAAGAGAGAGAGAGAGAAGGCAGAAGTCAGAAATATCTGCTGAGAGTTTTTGGACGGATAAGGCTTCCACAACCTTCATAGAAGCTCTCCTTTCTATTGGCTTGATCCAAAGACAAGCCGAGGTAAGATATTTGGTGTCAAGAAAGGTCGCAGTTCTGGGAATGGTAAGAGCTTCATTATCTTCAGCTGGTGACGATGATCCGAAGATACCCAAGATATTTCCCTGCCCACGGAATTTAACCTAAGCAACCTCTCAGAGGTATGTATGCTTTTGAAGAAAAC
>NC_068990.1:40341094-40341966 GCF_001194135.2 Octopus bimaculoides | reverse complement strand
CTAAAGGACATTCTGAATTATTCTGCATAATATATATGTATGTATGTATGTATGTATGTATGTATGTATGTATGTATGTATGCATGCATGTATGTATGTATGTATGTATGTATGTATGTATGTATGTATGTATGTATGTATGCATACATATGTGTGTTGTGTGTGTTTGTGTGTGTGTGTAAACTTTCACTAACCGTCCTTGAGTTGTAAGGCAGGGGTTTTCAAACTGTGGTCCGCGGACCACAGGGAGTCCGCAAGGACAAGACAGGGGGTCCGTGGACAGCAAATACTTTTTATGGGCAATTTTGATTTTATATATGTTTTTTAATCGAAATCTTTTAATTGACAATAAACCTATTGTTTAAATACTGTTAAATAAATAAATGTAAAAATATATGTTATTTTAAGCAAATATTTATGTATAAATTTCATAAGCGTTTATAAGGGGGTCCCTAAGGTAAAGCCTGAAATATAAAGGGGTCCGCAAGTCAAAAAGTTTGAAAACCCCTGTTGTAAGGTGATACAAAGTTAGATCGAACCCAAATTCTTATATTAGCAAAGCGAACTTCTTTATCGCCCGGCCCTGATTTCATCACTTTTACCGTTGATAACATGAAAAGAAAATTATTTTGTTTGCCTCGTCTTTCCTGGACTGAGATTATTTCCTAATTCTGCACACATTAGTGGTATCTTCGTTATTTAATAACGGTTATTGTAAACGTCTTGTATTTAGGAATTAGGGAAGCCCCCCCCCCTTGTATGTACCTCACCGCCAACACCGCCCAATGTATCTTACGGCAACGCTCCAGCTTGGACTTGACTGAGATAGTTTAAAACAAAATCTACAACTAGCAAAGGAACATATCACCACC
>NC_068990.1:40339569-40340548 GCF_001194135.2 Octopus bimaculoides | reverse complement strand
CACTTTCAACACCACTTCTCTCAAACCACAATTACCACCACGTATTTTTACTGTCATTACCGCCACCACGTACCATATTATTACCAACGTTGTTTTATCATCACCTCCACGACCACCACTACCGCTGCCGCTGCTGCTACATTCCTTGGTGTCATCATCAGCTTATCACAAACACCACCGTCACGTACTTTGCCATCATCTCCACCACTATCATCATCAGCAAACTGTCACCCATCTAAGTCCCTCCACCCCACGTTTTCCGTTCACTGTTCAAACAAGACTCAGTGGTATTCGACGTGATGTGGCCATAATGAAAGCAGCCATGGAGCCTGCTAGAAACAACCGCCAAATCCTCTCATTATCACATCTACTGTCCTAAAGAAAGGAAGGACACATTAGATAATGTAAATCGAAGACAGACAAAATCACCAGATGGTAACAGTTGGAAAGATCTTCACCATAGATATTTGTGGGTGAGGGCGACCCCCGGACTAAACAATAACATTAAGAATGACGGTGCATTTATCTGCTGCTTCCCCTGCAAGATATAAGACGCCACACTCTTCTACCTTAATAGACACAAATAAATATGTGAGATACAATATAGCTTTATATAACCGCAAATAAAATAAAAGAAAAAAGTGGGGGTGGGCATGATGGACTAAGTTCAAATAATTTTGATCATCCGACTTGATCGAGTTTGTTTGGGGCTAAACAATGTTGGCACTCCGTCGCTTACGACGTCGAGGGTTCCAGTTGATCCGATCAACGGAACAGCCTGCTCGTGAAATTAACGTGCAAGTGGCTGAGCACTCCACAGACACGTGTACCCTTAACGTAGTTCTCCGGGGATATTCAGCGTAACACAGTGTGACAAGGCTGGCCCTTTGAATTACAGGCACAACAGAAACAGGAAGTAAGACTGAGAGAAAGTTGTGGTGAAAGAGTACAGCAGGGTTCGCCACCATCCCCTGCCGGA